>NC_083325.1:27356474-27447737 GCF_963455315.2 Globicephala melas
GATCTCCCTGTGCTATGCGGCTACTTCCCACTAGCTATGTATTTTACGTCTGGTAGTGTATATATGTCCATGCCACTCTCTCACTTTGTCACAGCTTACCCTTCCCCCTCCCCATATCCTCAAGTCCATTCTCTAGTAGGTCTGTGTCTTTATTCCTGTCTTACCCCTAGGTTCTTCATGACTTTTTTTTCCTTAGATTCCATACATATGTGTCAGCATATGTTATTTGTTTTTCTCTTTCTGACTTCACTCTGTATGACAGACTCTAGGTCCATCCACCTCACTACAAATAACTCAATTTCATTTCTTTTTATGGCTGAGTAATATTCCATTGTATATATGTGCGACATCTTCTTTATGCATTCATGTGTCGATAGACACTTAGGTTGCTTCCATGTCCTGGCTATTGTAAATAGAGCTGGAATGAACATATTGGTACATAACTCTTTTTGAATTATGGTTTTCTCAGGGTATATGCCCAGTAGTGGGATTGCTGGGTCGTATGGTCGTTCTATTTGTAGTTTTTTAAGGAACCTCCATATGTTCTCCATAGTGGCTTGTGTCAATTTACATTCCCACCAGTAGTGCAAGAATGTTCCCTTTTCTCCACACCCTCTCCAGCATTTATTGTTTCTAGATTTTTTGATGATGGCCGGTGTGAGATGATATCTCATTGTAGTTTTGCTTTGCATTTCTCTAATGATTATGATGTTGAGCATTCTTTCATGTGTGTGTTGGCAATCTGTATATCTTCTTTGGAAAAGTGTCTATTTAGGTCTTCTGCCCATTTTTGGATTGGGTTGTTTCTTTTTTTGTTATTGAGCTGCATGAGCTGCTTGAAAATTTTGGAGATTAATCCTTTGTCAGTTGCTTCATTTGCAAATATTTTCTGCCATTCTGAGGTTTGTCTTTTGGTCTTGTTTATGGTTCCTTTGCTGTGCAAAAGCTTTGAAGTTTCATTAGGTCCCATTTGTTTATTTTTATTTCCATTTCTCTAGGAGATGGGTGATAAAGGATCTTTCTGTGATTTATGTCATAGAGTGTTCTGCCTATGTTTTCCTCTAAGACTTTGATAGCTTCTGGCCTAACATTTAGGTCTTTAATCCATTTTGAGCTTATTTTTTTGTATGGTGTTAGGGAGTGTTCTAATATCATACTTTTACATGTAGCTGTCCAGTTTTCCCAGCACCACTTATTGAAGAGGCTGTCTCCTCTCCACTGCATATTCTGTTTTTTTGTTTTTTTTTTTGGTACGAGGGCCTCTCACTGTTGTGGCCTCTCGTGTTGTGGAGCACAGGCTCCAGATGCACAGGATCAGCAGCCAGGACTCATGGGCCTAGCTGCTCCATGGCATGTGGGATCTTACTGGACCGGGGCACGAACCCGTGTCGCCTGCATTGGCAGGCGGACTTTCAACCACTGTGCCACCAGGGAAGCCCTCCACTGTATATTCTTGCCTCCTTTATCAAAGATAAGGTGACCATATGTGCGTGGGTTTATCTCTGGGCTTTCTATCCTGTTCCATTGATCTATATTTCTGTTTTTGTGCCAGTACCATACTGTCTTAATAACTGTAGCTATGTAGTATAGTCTGAAATCAGGGAGCCTGATTCCTCCAGCTCCATTTTTCGTTCTCAAGATTGCTTTGGCTATTCGGGGTCTTTTGTGTTTCCATACAAATTGTGAAACTTTTTGTTCTAGTTCTGTGAAAAATGCCAGTGGTAGTTTAATAGGGATTGCATTGAATCTGTAGATTGCTTTGGGTAGTAGAGTCATTTTCACAATGTTGATTCTTCCAATCCAAGAACATGGTATATCTCTCCATCTATTTGTATCATCTTTAATTTCTTTCATCAGTATCATAATTTTCTGCATACAGGTCTTTTGGCTCCTTATGTAGGTTTATTCCTAGATATTTTATTCTTTTTGTTGCAGTGGTAAATGGGAGTGTTTTCTTAATTTCACTTTCAGATTTTTCATCATTAGTGTATAACAATGCCAGAGATTTCTGTGCATTAATTTTGTATCCTGCTACTTCACCAAATTCATAGATTAGCTCTAGTAGTTTTCTGGTAGCATCTTTAGGATTCTCTATGGATAGTATCATGTCATCTGCAAAGAGTGACAGCTTTACTTCTTCTTTTCTGATTTGGATTCCATTTATTTATTTTTCGTCTCTGATTGCTGTGGCTAAAACTTCCAAAGCTATGTTGAATAACAATGGTGAGAGTGGGCAACCTTGTCTTGTTCCTGATCTTAGTGGGAATGGTTTCAGTTTTTCACCATTGTGGATGATGTTGGCTGTGGGTTTGTCATATATGGCCTTTGTTATGTTGAGGCAAGTTCCCTCTATGCCTACTTTCTGCAGGGTTTTTATCATAAGTGTGTGTTGAACTTAGTCAAAAGCTTTCTCTGCATCTATTGAGATGATCATATGGTTTTTCTCCTTCAATTTGTTAATATGGTGTATCACGTTGATTGATTTGTGTATATTGAAGAATCCTTGCATTCCTGGCATCAACCCCACCTGATCATGGTGTATGATCCTTTTAATGTGCTGTTGGATTGTCTTTGCTAGTATCTTGTTGAGGATTTTTGCATCTTTGTTCATCAGTGATATTGGCCTGTAGTTTTCTTTCTTTGTGACATCTTTGTCTGGTTTTGGTATCAGGGTGATGGTGGCCTCGTAGAATGAGTTTGGGAGTGTTCCTCCCTCTGCTATATTTTGGAAGAGTTTGAGAAGGATAGGTGTTAACTCTTCTCTAAGTGTTTGATAGAATTCGCCTGTGAAGACATCTGGTCCTGAGCTTTTGTTTGTTGGAAGAATTTTAATCACAGTTTCAGTTTCAGTGTTTGTGATTGGTCTGTTCATAGTTTTTATTTCTTCCTGGTTCAGTCTCGGCAGGGTGTGCATTTCTAAGAATTTGTCCATTTCTTCCAGGTTGTTCATTTTATTGGCATACAGTTGCTTGTAGTAATCACTCATGATCCTTTGTATTTCTGCAGTGTCAGTTGTTACTTCTCCTTTTTCATTTCTAATTCTATTGATTTGAGTCTTCTCCCTTTTTTTCTTGAAGAGTCTTCCTAATGCTTTATCAATTTTGTTTATCTTCTCAAAGAACCAGCCATTAGTTTTATTGATCTTTGCTATTGTTTCCTTCATTTCTTTTTCATTCATTTCTGATCTGATCTTTATGATTTCTTTCCTTCTGCTAACTTTGGGGTTTTTTTGTTCTTCTTTCTCTAATTAATTTCGGTGCAAGGTTAGGTTGTTTATTTGAGATGTTTCCTGTTTCTTAAGGTAGGATTGTATTGCGATAAACTTCCCTCTTAGAACTGCTTTTGCTGCATCCCATAGGTTTTGGTCGTCGTGTCTCCCTTGTCATTTGTTTCTAGGTATTTTTTGATTTCCTCTTTGATTTCTTCAGTGATCACTTCGTTATTAAGTAGTGTATTGTTTAGCCTCCATGTGTTTGTTTTTTTTACACATCTTTTCCTGTAATTGATATCTAGTCTCATAGCCTTGTGGTCAGAAAAGAAACTTGATATGATTGCAAGTTTCTTAAATTTACCAAGGCTTGATTTGTGACCCAAGATATGATCTCTCCTGGAGAATGTTCCATGAGCAATTGAGAAAAATGTGTATTCTGTTGATTTTGGATGGAGTGTCCTATAAATATCAATTAAGTCCATCTTGTTTAATGTATCATTTAAAGCTTGTGTTTCCTTATTTATTTTCATTTTGGATGATCTGTCCTTTGGTGAAAGTGGGGTGTTAAAGTCCCCTAGTACGAATGTGTTACCGTCGATTTCCCCTTTTATGGCTGTTAGTATTTGCCTTATGTATTGAGGTGCTCCTATGTTGGGTGCATAAATATTTACAATTGTTATATCTTCTTCTTGGATTGATCCCTTGATCATTATGTAGTGTTCTTCTTTGTCTCTTGTAATAGTCTTTATTTTAAAGTGTATTTTGTCTGATATGAGAATTGCTACTCCAGCTTTCTTTTGGTTTCCATTTGCATGGAATATCTTTTTCCATCCCCTTATTTAAGTCTGTATGTGGCTCTAGGTTTGAAGTGGGTCTCTTGTAGACAGCATATATATGGGTCTTGTTTTTGTATCCATTCAGCCAATCTGTGTCTTTTGGTGGGAGCATTTAGTCCATTTACATTTAAGGTAATTATCGATATATATGTTCCTATTCCCATTTTCTTAATTGTTTTGGGTTTGTTATTGGAGGTCTTTTCCTTCTCTTGTGTTTCTTGCCTAGAGTAGTTCCTTTAGCATTTGTTGTAAAGCTGGTTTGGTGGTGCTGAACTCTCTCAGCTTTTGCTTGTCTGTAAAGGTTTTAATTTCTCCATCAAATCTGAATGAGATCCTTGCTGGGTAGAGTAATCTTGGTTGCAGGTTTCTCTCCTTCATCACTTTAAATATGTCCTGCCAGTCCCTTTGGCTTGCAGAGTTTCTGCTGAAAGATCAGCTGTTAACTTTATGGGGATTCCCTTGTGTGTTATTTGTTGTATTTCCCTTGCTGCTTTTAATATGCTTTGTTTGTATTTAATTTTTGACAGTTTGATTAATATGTGTCTTGGCGTATTTCTCCTTGGATTTATCCTGTATGAGACTCTCTGTGCTTCCTGGACTTGATTAACTATTTCCTTTCCCATAGTAGGGAAGTTTTCAACTATAATCTCTTCAAATATTTTCTCAGTCCCTTTCTTTTTCTCTTCTTCTTCTGGAACCCCTATAATTCGAATGTTGGTGTGTTTAATGTTGTCCCAGAGGTCTCTGAGACTGTCCTCAGTTCTTTTCATTCTTTTTTCTTTATTCTGCTCTGCATTAGTTATTTCCCCTATTTTATCTTCCAGGTCACTTATCCATTCTTCTGTCTCAGTTATTCTGCTATTGATCCCATCTAGAGTATTTTTCATTTCATTTATTGTGTTGTTCATCGTTGTTTGTTTCATCTTTAGTTCTTCTAGGTCCTTGTTAAATGTTTCTTTCATTTTGTCTATTCTATTTCCAAGCTTTTGGATCATCTTTATTATCATTATTCTGAATTCTTTTTCAGGTAGACTGCCTATTTCCTCTTCATTTGTTAGGTCTGGTGGGTTTTTATCTTGCTCCTTCATCTGCTGTGTGTTTTTCTGTCTTCTCATTTTGCTTATCTTACTGTGTTTGGGGTCTCCTTTTTAAAGGCTGCAGGTTCGTAGTTCCCGTTGTTTTTGGTATCTGTCCCCAGTGGCTAAGGTTGGTTCAGGTTGTGTAGGCTTCCTGGTGGAGGGGACTAGTGCCTGTGTTCTGGTGGATGAGGCTGGATCTTGTCTCTCTGGTGGGCAGGTCCACGTCTGGTGGTGTGTTTTGGGGTGTCTGTGGACTTATTATGGTTTTAGACAGCCTCTCTGCTAATGGGTGGGGTTGTGTTCCTGTTTTGCTAGTTGTTTGGCATAGGGTGTCCAGCCCTGTAGCTTGCTGGTCGTTGAGTGAAGTTGGGTGCTGGTGTTGAGATGGAGATCTCTGGGATATTTTAACCATTTGATATGTGGAGCTGGGAGGTCTCTTGTTGACTAGTGTCCTGAAGTTGGCTCTCCCACCTTAGAGGCACAGCACTGACTCCTGGCTGCAGCAACAAGAGCCTTTCCTCCACACGGCTCAGAATAAAAGGGAGTAAAAGTAGAGAGAAAGAATTAGTATAAGTAGGAAGAAAGAAAGAGAGAAAGAAAGGAAGGAAGGAAGGAAGGAAGAAAGAAGAAAAGAAGGAAAGAAAGAAAGGAAGGAGGGAGGGAGAGACAGTGGGAGGAAGGAAGGAAGGAAGAAAGGAGGGAAGGAAGGAAAAAAGAAAGAAGGAAGATAAAATAAAATAGAGTAAAATATAATAAAGTTATTAAATTAAAAAATAATTATTAAGAAAAAAATTAAAAAAACAAAATGGACGGATAGAACCTTAGGACAAATGGTGGAAGCAAAGCTATACAGACAATATTTCATACAGAAGCATACACATACACACTCACAAAAAGAGGAGAAGGGGAAAAAATCATAAATCTTGCTCTCAAAGTCCACCTCCTCAATTTGGGATGATTCGTTTTCTAAAGGAGGGAAGGAAGGAAAGAAAGAAAAAGAAAGAAAGAAGATAAAGTAAAATAAAATAGAGTTATTAAAATTAAAATTTTTAAGAAAGAAAAAAAATTTTTTAAAAACGGACGGATAGAACCCTAGGACAAATGGTGGAAGCAAAGCTATACAGGCAAAATCTCACACAGAAGCATACACATACACACTCACAAAAAGAAGAAAAGGGGAAAAAATGGGCTCGCGCCCATCTCTGGAGCTCCTTTAAGCAGCGCTCTTAATCCTCTCTCCTCACGCACCAGGAAACAAAGAGGGAAGAAAAAGTCTCTTGCCTCTTCGGCAGCTCCAGCCCTTTTCCCGGACTCCCTCCCGGCTAGCCGTGGTGCACTAACCCCTTAAGGTTGTGTTCACGCCGCCAACCCCAGTCCTCTCCCTGCGTTCCGACCAAAGCCCGAGCCTCAGCTCGCAGCCCCGCCCACCCCGGCGGGTGAGCAGACAAGCCTCTCGGGCTGGTTGAGTGCCGGTCGGCACCGATCCTCTGTGCGGGAATCCCCCCCTTTGCCCTCCGCACCGCTGTTGCTGCGCTCTCCTCCACGGCGTCGAAGCTCCCCCTCCGCCACCCGCAGTCTCCGCCCGCGAAGGGGCTTCCTAGTGTGTGGAAACCTTTCCGCCTTCACAGCTCCCTCCCACTGGTGCAGGGCCCGTCCCTATCCTTTTCTCTCTGTTTTTTCTTTATTTTCTTTTGCCCTACCCAGGTACATGGTGAGTTTCTTGCCTTGTGGGAGGTCTGAGGTCTTCTGCCAGCGTTCAGTAGGTGTTCTATAGGAGTTATTCCACATGTAGATGTATTTCTGGTGTATCTGTGGGGAGGAAGGTGATCTCCGCGTCTTACTCTTCCACCATCTTCCCCTCTTCCCCTCGTCCTTGGCAGGCGGACTCTTAACTACTGCGCCACCAGGGAAGCCCAAAGGAAGGTTTTTTTTTTTTTTTTGCGGTACGCTGGCCTCTCACTGTTGTGGCCTCTCTCGTTGCGGAGCACAGGCTCCGGATGCACAGGCTCAGCGGCCATGGCTCACAGGCCCAGCCGCTCCGCGGCATGTGGGATCTTCCCGGACCGGGGCACGAACCCGTGTCCCCTGCATCGGCAGGCAGACTCTCAACCGCTATACCACCAGGGAAGCCCCATGTCTCTTTCTTTAGGATAGCTTCCCTGAAGTGGAGTTATTAGGGAAGAGGATATGAATTTTTTAATACCAGAAAGGTGCCATTTTGCACTGGTAATTGGCACAAGTGTGCCAGTCTCAGCAGACTCGCCAACAATGCCTTTTAACTTTTCAACATTTTCACCATTTTGAGTTGTCAGACTACTGGTGAAGTTGAACTGTTTATTAGTTTGCTATGAAGAGTGTTTTGAAAGGGTTTATTTCTGTAACTATTTATAATGTTTTCAACTCTTTGGGAGCCTTTGGGTGAAGAAGAAAAAGTAATGCCATTTCCTGGGAAAGAAGTTAACGTAAGCTCCACAAGCTTTTTCTCAAAAAAAAATTGATCCAATTTAGGAACAATGTTCTTTGTTCCTAAATTAACCAGGTTGCTTCAGAGCCTAAAGGCTCCCCAGCAAAAGCAAGCTGTAATTATAGGGACTTTGGTGCTGGCAGAGAAGGGATGCAGTTTGGTAGGACACCCTTATCTAGCTCCCTAGTCAAGGGTTACATATTAAAGTAAAAAGCCAGCTGTCTCTGGGATAAGGTGAGGGAAGGGGGCTCTGTTACCCAGGCAATCATTGTTGCCATCTCCCCAGTCTTGGGAACAACTAAGGCTGTAACTACAGTGAAATGGTCTTTAATCCCCTATTCCCCTCCCCACCACACACTCAGAAGAACTACGAGAACTGCTCCCAAGCCCTGCACCTTCTTTTTAGAAGGAGCCTCATGGCTCACAGGATATTTCAGGCCTCCTGCTGCCATTCTCATTCTGCTTTTCCCTTGATGACCTTTCCACTTGTCTGCAAACTGCAGTAGTCAATTCCTCTGCTCTGGAACCTGTGCTGGGGTTGCAGCTGCTTCTCTGCTCCTGGCTTTGTTTTGCAGACTGACGTGCCATCTGTACTCCATGTTACAATATTGAGTAAAGCACAGCTCTCTAGGTTGATTGGGTGCAATGAGCAAAGTTTGTATTCATCAAATTTGCCTGTTCTTGTTTTCATATCCTCTGTGCCAGTAGTCTCCCATCGTTCCCTCCAGGTCACCCTTCATCTTTCTCCACTCTTCTCTCTGCCCTGGAGGCTGACTTACCATGTACCCAGCAAGAGGTCCTCCCTTCCCCTTGGCTTCTACTTGGGTTTGGCCAGTGTGTGTGAAGGGGGGAGGCTAGCAGGAGAACGAGGCGAGGGTATTTATTCTTCTGGCCCTTCCCTGCAGGACCCCTAGGCTGGCTTTGGCCCTGAACCTCTCAGGGCGGTCTGCGCTACTCAACTCCTGGGTCAGGCTCTTGTCACCTCTCCCTCCACCTCGCTTCAGGCCTCTGAGCAATAACACACCTCGTTTCCCCTCTACCCATCCACACCTTCATAATTAGGCCCTCTGGTGATCTATATCTGTAAAATCAGCTCGAGTTATCCTAATTTGAGTGCTGATACCATCTCCCTTTTGCTAAATTTCTTAAAAGGTTAAGTTAGGTTAGATTAGAAACATTTCTATAGAGCTGAATCATTGTTCTAGGATTTCTGAACATCCTGCCAAGGACCTATTAGTCCACTTTCTTTCCCCTTGAAATAATTTGCTGTTATTTCCTCTCATTCGTCTAAGTTATGAGTTCTCAGTGGGAGACCAGGGCACTGACCTGAGGCTAGGTTATTGGGAGCCCCGATGAGAGATCAGGGGAGATGATGTTCTTTCCAGGACATTTTCCTTCTCTTTCGGAGGCTTCTAAAACACTATGAGTCTTGATTGTCTACCTTCCATTTCTTTATTTTTTTAAACATCTTTATTGGAGTATAATTGCTTTACAATGGTGTGTTAGCTTCTGCTTTATAACAAAGTGAATCAGTTATACATATACATATGTTCCCGTATCTCTTCCCTCTTGCATCTCCCTCCCTCCCACCCTCCCTACCCCACCCCTCTAGGTGGTCACAAAGCACAGAGCTGATCTCCCTGTGCTATGCGGCTGCTTCCCACTAGCTATCTATTTTACGTTTGGTAGTGTATATATGTCCGTGCCACTCTCTCACTTTGTCACAGCTTACCCTTCCCCCTCCCCATACCCTCAAGTGCATTCTCTAGTAGGTCTGTGTCTTTATTCCCATCTTACCCCTAGGTTCTTCATGACCTTTTTTCCCCCCCTTAGATTCCATATATATGTGTTAGCATACGGTATTTGTTTTTCTCTTTCTGACTTACTTCACTCTGTATGACGGACTCTAGGTCCATCCACCTCACTACAAATAACTCAATTTCGTTTCTTTGTATGGCTGAGTAATATTCCATTGTATATATGTGCCACATCTTCTTTATCCATTCATCCGATGATGGACACTTAGGTTGCTTCCATCTCTTGGCTATTGTAGATAGAGCTGCAATGAACATTTTGGTACATGACTCTTGAAGAACACTTGCCTAATAGACCAGCTCAGTCCAGAAATGGGCCAATGAAATGGAAGGTAGAGTCATGTACCTTCCATTTCATTGGCCCATTTCTGGACTGAGCTGGTCTATTAGGCAAGTGTTCTTCATAAATGCAAGCATGGGATTTCACTGACATGCTGCTCTCAAGTCCCACAACTCTGGGAATAACAGTGATTCCAAAAATATAATTATCTATTATAATATATAATATATATAACAATATATTATATTATATATATAAATATTATATATATTAATAATAATATATTATATTATAATCAGGCTCCTATAGGCAATAGAAAAATAAAATAATTTATCCAGTTACTTGTAACTGTTTAATTAACTGTAATAAGTTAACAGTTACTTGTTAAGTAGGTAACAAATTAACAGTGATATAAGTGCTTAATGAGAAGTGCAAAGGCTTCAAAGAGGGAGCAGATACAAGATCCATCTGGTTGGGAGGGGTCAGAAGTCTTGATGGAGAAGGTAGCACTAAACTGGATCTTGACGAAAGAACAGAGCCTTAGTCACGTATTGGAATTTGGTCAAGTATGGTCTGACCGCTGGTGATAGGGGCGTAATGAGGCTTGTAGGTGACTCTTGCATCCCGGCAGACAGAGCTGGTTCTCCTGGAATACAGTGCTTTACACTACTTAATAATTCACTTGTCAGACAGCTGCCTGTTGGGGTCAGCACGTGGTACTGAAAAAGCAAAATGTTCAGGCCTTCAAGTCAGAGCTGCCAAGGCTTGGGTCCCACCCTGCCATGTTCTATGGGGTTGTGGGAAGGATATTGCAGACTTGTGGGCTTCGGTTTCCCATTTGTAAAATGGAAACAATATCAACCTTAGCTCTTAGGTTGCTGCCAATATCAAATAGTACAGCATAGGAAAAGTGCTTTCTCACAGTACCAGGCATCTAACATCTCAGTGAATAACGGCTGTCTCTCCTTCCTTGTATGTACCTGCATAGTGCCGAGGTAGATAGTAAAACCAAATAAGACTCACTGCTGGTGGCAAAGTAAAACTCTGGACAACAGTTTGGCAGCTCCTCAAAATGTTAAAATAGAGTTACCATATGACCCAGCAATTCCACTCCTAGGTATATACCAAAGGAATTGAAAACAGGTGTTGAAACAACCACTTGTACAGAATGTTCATAGCAGCACTATTCACAATAGCCAAAAGGTGGAAACAATTTGGTCGTCCATCAATGGATGACTGGATGAACAAATGTGGTCTATCCATACCATGCAACATTATTCAGCCATGAAAAGCAATGAAGAACTGATACTAGGACATGGGTCAACTTTGAGAACAAAAGTGAAAGAGGCTGAACGTAAAAGTTCACATATTACGTGTTTCCATTTAAATGAAACATCAAGAATAGGTAAATCCATAGAGACAGAAAGCAGGTTAGTGGTTGCCAGGGGCTCGGGAGCGGTGGAAATAGGGAGTGACTACCTACTGACTAACAGTTCTCCTTTTGGGGTAAAGAAAATGCTTTGGAACTAGATAGAGGTGGTAGTTACACAACATTGTGAATGTACTAAATGCCACTGAATTATACACATTTAAATGGTTAATTAAAAATAAAATAATAGAATAAAATAACACACCTGCCTTACCTTTAGGAGTTCACAATCTTAGCTGGGTCTCTTTAGACTCTTAAGAGTTGGCTGAGGGAACTTCCCTGGTGGTCCAGTGGTTAAGAATCCACCTTCCAATGCAGGGGACAAGGGTTCGATCCCTGGTCAGGGAACTAAGATCCCACATGCCGTGGGGCAACTAAGTCTGCGCCACAACTACTGAGCCTGTGCACCACAGCTGGAGAGAAGCCAGTGCGCTGCAACAAAAGATTCCACGTGCTGCAACTAAGACCCGATGCAGCCAAAAATAAATAAATATTAAAAAAAAAAAAAGAGTTGGCTGAGGCACATTTGCATCAACATGGATGGACCTAGAGATTATCATGCTAAGTGAAGTCAGAAAGAGAATGACAAACACCATATGATATCACTTATATGTGGAATCTAAAATATGACACAAATGAACTCATCTACAAAACAGAAACAGACTCACAGACGTAGAGAACAGACTTGTGGTTGCTAAGGGGGAGGGGGAGTGGGGGAGGGATGGATTGGGAGTTTGGGATGGTCAGATGCAAACTATTATATATAGGATGGATAAACAACAAGGTCCTAATGTATAGTACAGGGAACTATATACAATATTGTGATAAACCATAATGGAAAAAAATCTGGAAAAGAATGTACATATATGTATAACTGAATCACTTTGCTGCACAGCAGAACTTAACACATTGTAAATCAAGTATAGTTCAATAAAATAAATTAAAAGAAGAAGTTGGCTGAGGCAGAGACAGGTAGATTCCCAAGCCTCAGTTTCATCATCTGCATGCAGGGCCAAGAGTCTGGAATGTGCTGAGACTTCCAGACTTCATTTCTTACACAGAGAATTACCCATAATTCCTCTATCCAGAGACAAATGCTGCCAATGTTTGGTGTAACTGTTCAGACTTTTCTCTCTGCATGCTTGTGTGTATAAATTATTTTTGTTATATTTTTCCAAAAACGAATGAAAACATACTGTTTTATAACCTTTATAGCTTGGTGCTATATTTTGACAATTATTTTTCAGGTCAATAAATCCTCCTCATTATTCATGGCTATGAGGAAGGTTGAAAAGCCTGAATGTAAACCAAGGACATTGGGTGTTGAGGAAGCCACAGAAGCTGGTGAGAATACAGGAAAGAGAGGGCAGGGACAGATCAAGGACCTCTGGCCTCTCAGCTTGACTGTTAGGTTTCTGACTAGTTATTATTAGATAGACTCATTAGGGATACTCAGCTGTACTTTGGAGCCTTCTATTCTCTTTTGAGTCTTACTTCAAGTTTTGCTTAACATTTAAAAAAATATTAAAATGTACTGAAAACAATGTAACACACCCATGGCTCACCACCCTGCCTTCACATTAGTTAAATCCTTGTGGCCTTTTTGCGTGCTGAAGATCTGGAGCCTCTGCAGTCTCCGTCACCAGCCCTGGATTCCAGCTGCCAGGATGGCACCTTTGGGGTGGTCATGATCTGTCTCTCCAAGTCTGGTCTCTCTCCAATGTCTTCCTAGATGCTCTTGCCAGAAATCTGGCTGTCATCTCTGACCACTTCTTCATCCTCAGATCATCAACTCCTGCCATTTCTACCCCCAAAATGCACCTCCAAGTGGGCCAGGTCACACCCATGGCCCAACTCTGGTCCAAGTCACTGCTTTCTAGCAGGACCAACTGAGCAGCGACACCTTTGAGCAAATAAGAAAAAGGTGCCTTTTCCTTTGGTCAGACTCAGCTCTGTGCCAGGGCTCATGGATTTTAGTTCCCACTAGCCTTCTTGGGCGAGGTGCTCTTTTACAATGAGCAGCCTGCATATCTGTATCTGGAGGCCCTTCTTTTGCCTGGACTGCTGTGCTAGCCTCTGGGGGCAGGGGGATATATGCTTCCATTCCTGGCTCTTCCAATCTATTTTCCACATGTAGCCAGAGTAATAGACACACACCACACACCCCACCCCTACCTCTGGTTATGTTACTCCCCAGCTAAAAGCATAGCAATGGCCTCCTGGTATTCTTGGAATAGAGTCCAAACTTCCTAACCTGGATGATAGGCCCTGCATGGCCAGGTCCCTGCTGCCCTCATCCAGCTGTGAAGCACCTTGTGTGCTGAGCCAGGGGACTTGGACTCTGGTCTGTGATGACAGAGCACAGGGTGAGGGGCAAATTCGCCAGGGTCATAGCAGCTGTGTGGAGGGGCTGAGGGTGGACATCAGAGAGCACCAAGGTGCTGGGTGAACTGCCATGGTGTGGGGTATAGGCCATCCACAAAGGCAAGGACTCCTGAGCTGTTCCAGACCCTGCGTACCCCTCCAGGTTAATTCCCCAGTGATCAGAGAGTGCAGAATGGACTCCCTGCTCCATCATAGCCCAGCTACTTGAGCCTGGGATTTATGATGAACAAATATCCAGGAGCTGGCCAATGAGGTGCCATCCAGGACCTGGTCCCTGGAAGTGGAGCGTGCCCTTGCAGTCTCTCCTGGATGCCAGCTGGAGGCTGGGGGCAGTGGCTGCCCTGGACACTCAAGGCTCTTGTGGTAGCAGGTGAGAGGCCATGGGTGGAAGGACAGTGTTCTTAGGTGTGGCCTGGAGCTCTGGACCCTCCTCTGGCTCTCAAGGCTGGTCTATTTTTGGTGTTTGGCTCTTCTGCCACCTCAACAGCCTGAAAATTTGCAAACAAGTGGGAAGAAGCCTTTGTTGAAACTTGTACTTGGAAACACAGGACTACTGCAGTGTACGGTCCCTGGGAGAGGGACACATGCTTGGCTGCTGCATGGTGCCACCCCAATGTATGGAGAAGCTGAGAGCCAGGGAAAGGGGAACGAGGGAGAGGGGAGGGTACTTCATAACCAGAGATTTGTATATGTTATTAAGTCCTCTAAACAACTTCAGAAGGCAGGTTCTTGGAGAAGATTATGTAACATGCCCAAGGTCATGCATGGAGACAGGACCAAATGCAGACCTTTCTGCTGACTCTACACCTTCTCCCAGTGATTGTGGCCTATTTCCTCTTGGGTAGAAGCAGGACACATCCTTGAGCAGGGTCATCCCCGGTTCTGGGGGGTGGGAGGATAAGCCACTCACATGGCTTCTTCTCTCTCTCCCAGGGCTGCCAGGAAGTCATACAGGGACTCCTACCTCTCTCTTGAACTTTGAGATCCAGACACAGAAGTCTTCCATGGCTCATCAAATCCACAAATACCAGGAAAATTATCGCAAATGGGTCGTGGGCTTGTTCTCCAAGGTGATGACCGAGCACCTTCCCACAACCTTCCACCACATCCTAAAGCTGCCCCGAACCCTTGTGCTCTTGCTTGCAGGGGCCCCTTGCCCTATTCCTGGTCTCTGGCTCCTGGGTCCTGACCTTCGTGGCCAGCCTTGCCCTCCTTGCTGCCCTGAGGTTTCCTGCCAAATACCACTGGATCCAGTTTGAGGTCATGTCTTTGCACAGACATGTCTGACATCACCAAATCCTACTTCAGTGAGAGTGGCTCCTGCTTCTGGGTGGTTGAGTCTGAGGGGCAGGTCGTGGGCATGGTGGGAGCACCACCTGTTAAGAAGGCCACCCTGTGGAATGAGCAGTTGCAGCTGCTTCACCTACGTGTGGCCCTGGAGCACCGTGGTCAGGGGATAAGTAAAAGCCCTGGTCAGGACTGTCCGAGTCTGCGTGGCACCAGGGTTACAGCAAAGTGGTCCTCAGCACCAGCACACTGCAGTACTCTGCCCTGGCCCTTTACCAGCGCCTCGGCTTCTGGAAGATGGGCTAGTTTTTCTTCTCCACAAGCTATAGGCTAGTTGCTGTCTCTGCAATTCAATTTATCTACCGTCTCCCCTCTGCTCAGGTCTCTCAGGCACTGGAGCAAGGAGGGGGCCCTATGATCTGTGTCATTGTGGATTAGTTAGGAGGGATCGGCTCTGCTGCAGTAATAAGCAAATCCTGAAGTCTCACTGCGACGACACAGTAAAAGCTTACTGCTTGTTCACATTGGAACCCGATGGCCTTGGTGGTGGGGTGGCTCTGCTCCATTCAGTTTTTGGGGTTGCTACTGTTTCATTTATCTAGTGCCACAAGAATGTTGCATAAAAAACCACCACAAAATAATGATAAACATTTTTTTAGCTCATGAGTCTGTGGGTCAGCAGCTTAGGCTGAGCTCAGCTGGGCCGCCCCTTAGATCTCCAGGTGTCATGCCCTGCCTCTTCAGTGAGAGGAAATGCGAAGTCATGTGGAAAGGGCGTGGAGAAGGAGTGTGAGAAGAATCCACGTGAGAAGGATCAGGGCCAATGATGCCATCAGTCTGCTATGGCCCCAAGGTCGCTGCTGAAGGGCAAGAAGGCAGCCAGGGACAGAGTGTGGGATTTGACATGGACTAGGCCTAGAAGTGGCACAACCCCACATCCCACTGGCCAGGGCCAGGTCATGATTTAAATCAAGCTTCTGTTGCCTCTTGAGTTGTGTCTACTAAAGGCTAATGGCCCCGAAGGAAACTGGAATGAGGCTAGGAGGTAGCTCTGGACCCAAGGCACCTGTGTCTGCTGAGAGTCTCTGGGCCCACCTGATGGCTACCCTAACCAGACACTGCCTGACACCAAGTCAACAAAGGGCTCTCACCATGTTATGCTGCATTTCTTTTCCTTGACTGGTACTTTTAGATTGAAGTTCCCCACACACCTCAGGGAGACACTGCATAGCTCCCTGCACCTCTACAGATGGGAAATAACCCTCTGCTGCTTGCTTTACTATGAGTCAATCAGAAGTTATTTTCTATAAAAACACATACAAAAAGGGACTTACTCTTGCCTAGAATTAAGATAATACCATTGTAACAAACGTCCCTGTGGGCAAGGCCACTGTGGAGAAAGTATTGCTCCTGAACCATTAATAATCTTAGTCATCATTCTACCCAAGACTCTTCAGAAGGTTACTACTTCTAAATTACACATGGACAACAAGATAAGTTTTATTAAACCAGACTCATAAAAGTAAGAATTGTGCTCCTCCAGGCTGATAAAATATAATTCCAAGGCTCTGAGGAAAATATTCTTATGTCAGTTCCAAGGAACTTTTCTCCCCAAGAGTTGATTGGTCAATTTCTGTGGAAGAAAAGAAAGGCAGGAAAGAAGTTAGATACTCTTGCCACTAGAGGCAGACAGCCACTCTTCACCCCAGACATGTTGCTGAAGAGACCAGTGTTGTTCTCCCCAAATCTTATCTTCCCCAGCTACAGAAACGATGGTAATTATACAAAAAATACTTCCTGAAGTGTTTAGGGAAGATGATCTGTAGTCTATTATAGTCTATACAGAAATATAATATTAATATAATCCTAATAGACTAATCCACCTATCAGTTCACAAACACACAAGCACAATAAGAGGCCTGGCCTTGTGATGCTGACACACCAGACAGGTCATGTAGTGCCTGGGGCGTCCCCACTTGAGGGAGCCCAGCCTGAGCCACGGTATGCGCTCCAGAAGCAGCTCTCCAATCCCACATCGGTCTGGTATGAACTCGTCTCTTGGTTTCTGACTTTCAGAGTCCTCTGGGGGTGAAGTGAGGGGGCTGGGAAAGAAATGAGAACACTGAAGGATCTGGACCTTCAGGCATAGTAGCCCATCTGCTTTCTCAAGGAATTAATTGGTAGCAAGTCCCCTGGACTGTAAGGTTCTAAAACTTGCAGTACCCCTGATTCTACTGGGGCTGTGGGCAGGAAATGGTAGTGGCTTCAAGGCTCTGAGTACCCAAACTGCCAACTTGTATGCTACACTTGGACATTTTCCAATTTATTTAAAAAGTTCTAGTGGTGTATGATTCACCCATAAGGGGCATAAAACTATCATTTGGGACTCTGGATGAAAACTCATCAGTTCTGAAAGATGTGGGCATTTCCAGCATGGCGTCTAAACTGACAACCAAGTATGAAATTTGGTTTCATTCCAAATGTATGCCTGGAAGGTGCCTTATTTATTTATTTATTAAACAATTTTAAAACATTAAAACAATTTTTTTTTGGCCGTGCCGTGAGGCATGTGGGATCTTAGTTCTCTGGCCAGGGATCAAACCTGTGCCCCCTGCAGTGGAAGCACTGAGTCTTAACCACTGGACCATCACGAAAGTCCCTGGAAGATGCCTTTTTTAGATTTGCCTTTCTAGATTTTCAGATTTGAAGTCTAGTTACAGGTGCTTTTATCTTCTAAATTTTAGTAGTGGTATAATGCGTTATGAGCTTAAGTTCACTCTCCAAATGTGGTTAATTCAAACAGGTCAGATGTGTTTTTCTCAATTTCTCTTTCCCCTGATAAACCTCATCAATCCTGCTCTAGGACTGACTGACCTTTTTATATAGCTGGGCTCGCAGCCGGTACGACTTATATTCCAATCTCCTCTTCTCCTCTTCTCTCTTTTTCTGTACTTCTGGAAGCTGTTCATAAATCCTTAGAAATGGCACCGATGGAAAGACAGAAAGCAGTGAGGCCACCTGACCACAGAGGCACACGATCACTCCTCCCCACATCTCCCTAAGCTCTACTGCTCTCCAGGCACTCAGTCCCTCAGACAGGCTGTGGGCCTGTTGTGTGTCCAGCTTCCTGTTAGACACTTGGACACAAAGAACCCTGGCCTGGAGTGCTCATGATCTGAAAAGGGATACAGATAAAAATATAATAAAATCCTGCTAATAGTGGTTACTTATGGGAAAGAAGTGGAATAAGGGGTGGAGATGAACTTCTTTTCACTCTATATGGAAAAATGTATGGTTTCAATATAAGATAATGATTTTGTATTACTACCATATTTTTAAGCATGAAAAATAATGCAAAAGAAAATACAATAATCGTCATATCTACAAAATGCTACATAGGAAAAGAAACAAAACTTATTCTGATTGAAGGAGGTCAAGGAAGACCAGAGAGGAGACTAAGCTTGAGGTAGGTCTTGAAGAATAGTTAGGAGCAGAAAGGGGAGGTGGGGAGAAGGGAGTGTTGGTAAGAATGGAGTCAAGGCTTCACGGAGAGAGTGTAGGGGAACAGGAGGGAAGCAGATGGGGTGAAGGTCTCATAGCCGTGTGAAAACCTTGGGCTCTGTCCTATCAGGGACTGGATGCCACTGATTTTAAGTAGGGAGGAACATGATCAAACATTCACTTGATAAATACACTCTAACTGGAAATAATGTAAATCTCCAACAAAAGAACAGTTAAACAAATTATGGGCTATAATAAAATTATTACAAAGCATAAAATGTTTCAAATAGTTTTTATGCTATGGGAAAACGTTCACAATACAATGTTAAGCAAAATAAAGCAGGCTACAAACCTGTATATATAGTATGATAAACAATCTGGGGAGAAAGAAGTGTGTTAACACAGGTCTCTGCAAAATCCCCATAGAAACAGGACTAGTGTTAGTTATGTTTAGATGGAAGAATTATGAGTGACATTTATTTTCTTCTTTCTAATTTTTTCTATATTTTCCAAAGTTTTCTATAATCTGAAAAGAAAATCATTGATAATGATGCAGCGGCTCTGTGGAAAAGAGATTAGAGAAGATAAAGAGCAGTAGGGGGAGAAGAGCAGTCCTCCAAGAGAGGAGGCTAAGCCCGCATCAAGGCAGTGAGGAGAATGGGTTCCAGGGCAATCATGAAGGCGAGTCTCCAGGACGCACTAGCCGGCTGCACGAACAGTGCGGGGTCACGGAGCTGGAGGCAATAGCTCCCCAGCTTTTCTAGTGGGTGAGTGGGTGGCCCAAGTAAGTGTGGGAGAGGAAAATGGGCAGTTCCACTTTGGACACAGTGAGGATAATCACTAAATGAAAACACAAAAGTGGAGGTCAGGAGAGAGACCAAAGAAGAACAAACATATTTTTAAAAGTCACTGCTGATGAAAACCACAATGAGATAGTACATCACATCTGTTAGAATGGCTATTATCAAAAAAATAAGAGATAACAAATGCTGGTGACGAGGTGAGAATGTGCTCCGTTGGTGGGAATGTAAACTGGTGCAGCCACTATGGAAAACAGTGTGGAGGTTCCTCAAAACATTAAAAATAGAACTGCCGTATGATCCAGCAATCCCACTTGTGGGTACATATCTGAAGGAGATGAAATCATGATCTCAAAAAGATATCTGCACCCCCATGTTCATTGCAGCACTATTTACAATAGTGAAGACGTGGAAACAACGTACGTGTCCATCGACGGATGAATGGATAAAGAAAATGTGATATATATATCTACGTATAATGGAACATACATATAATGGAATACATATAATGGAAAATGTGATATATATATACATATAATGGAATAGCCATAAAAAAGGAAAAAAATCCTGCCATTTGCAACAACATGTATGGACCGTGAAGGCAATGTGATAAATGAAATAAGTCAGACAGAGAAAGACAAAACTGTATGATCTCACTAATATGTGGAATCTAAAAACATCAAACTCATAGAAACAGAGAACAGAATGGTGGTTACCAGGAGCTGAGGGATGGGGGAATGGAGAGATGCTGGTCAAAGAGTATAAACTTTCAGTTTTATGATGAATAAGTTCTGGGGAGCAAATATGCAGCACAGTGACTGCAGTTAACAACACTGCATTGTATACTTGAAAGTTGCTATGACAGTAGAACTTTAATGTTCTCACTAAAACAACAACAAGAAAAATAAAATGGTAATTATGTGAGGTGAAGGATGTGTTAACTAACTTTATTGTGGTAAACATTTTGCAATACAAATGTATGTCAAATCATCACATTACATAGCTTAAACTTAAACAATGTTAAATGTCAATTATATCACAGTAAAGCTGGAAAAAAAGTCACGGTTACAGAAGGGAAAAAGACGAGTTATCCCAAGGAGAACATGTGATGTGAAGAGAAAATCTGCTTGGGCCAGTAAAGGTTGTATTCTAGGGCTGGAAAGCTGGGAGTCGGGCTAATCAGAGTAGCCAGAAATTGCATTTTGTGAATGAATCCTTGAAAGCAATTACTACATACTATTGGAACTGTCTGTCTGCTCATGGTCTGGAGTCAACTATCTTTCATTTGTAGTACCTAGTCCAGTGCCTGGAGCATACCCAAATATATGCATTAATAAGTTAGTGAAAACACTTCTCTTAAAGGACACATTGGAAGAAATGCTTCAAGTTAAGAGAGTCAGGTTCTCTCTTCTCCAAATCTTTTCTTATCAGAAACGTTTAAACATCTTTGGTAGAGGTAGGTGATGGGAAAAGATGATGAGTAACACAGAGCTCCAGAGCTCCAAGTCCGCCACATGATACACCTGAAGGAGTGCTAGGTGGGGAGCCTGCTGCCGGACTCTAACCCCAGCTCTGGCCCTGACTTGCTGGCAACCTCTCTCTGGGTTACAGTTTCCTAAAAGTTAAAGGTAGACTAGATGACCTTTAAGATCCCATTCAACTCTATGATTCTCACATGGAAGTAGATGGCTTCTTTGAAAGGGGGCCATATCAGAAATAAAATGGAACAGAAGTACTCTAATGAAAATGTGTCAATTTAAAACCTGTCTCTTCCTAGAAGATGGGTACTTAATCCACCCCTACAACTATACTTATATTTTAAAGCACAGATACCTTTCAGAAGATGCCCTACCTTCTTGCAGGTAAGCTTCATAGTCCCATATAGCAAGGACTCCTCTTGCTGAGGTGAGAGTGTTATTAGCTGCCACACAACGAACACTATGTAATTTCCATTAATTAAATTTTGTGACATTCAGAATGAAGCAATAATTCTCAAAGTTTTTGGACTTTCGACACCTTTATACTCCTAAAAATTGAGGGCAATTTTGGTGAAAGTGGATTTTATCTATTGATACTTACTGTATTAGAAATTAAAACATTTAAAAAGAATTTAAAAAATACTTATTTCACAACCTAAGTGTCCATCAACAGATGAATGGATAAAGAAGGTGTGGTATGTATATACAGTGGAATACTACTCAGCCATAAAAAGAATGAAATTCTGCCATTTGCAACAACATGGATGGACCTAGAAGGTATTATGCTTAGTGAAACAAGTCAGACAGAGAAAGACAAATACTGTATTACATCACTGACGTGTGAAGTCCAGAAAATAAAACAAATGAATGTATATAACAAAACAGAAACAGACTCACAGATACAGAGAACAAACCCCTGGTTTCTAGTGAGGAGAAGGAAGGAGGGAGGGGCAAAATAGGGGGATAGGAGTAGGAGATACAAACTATGGATAAAATAAACAAGCAACAAGGATATATTGTATAGCACGGGGCAACATAGCCATTATCTTGTAATAATTTTTTTTTTTTTTTTATGGAACGCTTCACGAATTTGCGTGTCATCCTTGCGCAGGGGCCATGCTAATCTTCTCTGTATCGTTCCAACTTTAGTATGTGTGCTGCCGAAGCGAGCACCATTTTGTAATAATTTTAAATGGAGTATAACCTATAAAAATATTGAATCACTATGTTTTATGCCTGAAACTAATATAATATTGTAAGTCAAATATACTTCAATAAAAAACTTGTTTCTTAATTTATTAAAAAAAATAAGCCTGTTACATGTTAACATATAAAATAAATATACTTTACAAAACAAAAATAAGAAGAGTGGCATGTTATACATATTTTGCAAATCTCTTTAATGTCTGGTTTAATAGAAGATGGCTGAATTCTTATATTTGCTTCTGTATTAAGTTTGCTGTTATATGTTGTTCTGGTTAAAGTGTACATTTAAAAAAATCCAGTTTACACACATATGTAGTTGGAAAAGAAAAGAGTATTTTAATATTCTTTTCAGATAATTGCCGATTTTCTTTTTTTTTTGGCTGCTTAGCTTTCGGGATGTAGGATCTTAGTTTCCCGACCAGGGACTGAAACTGTGCCCTCAGCAGTGAAAGGGCCAAGTCTTAACCACTGGACCACCAGGGAATTCCCTGATTTTCTTGATACTATACCAAATCTTGACAAGTGGTAGTTTAAATGTTGACATATTTACTTATATAATATGAAAAATATCACAATTATTTACGTCACTGCTGATATCATCAGAAAAGTCTAAGTACTGGGAGATAGTCAATCTCATAGTGGTAGACATAAGTTTTCTAGAATTCTATTCTTTACTTGAAAGTTCAGATTTTCTCTTTGGCAATAAATACTGTCAGCTGTTTTCCCAGAGAAGTGACAGATTCACTTCCTCATTTTCAAGAAAATATCTGTCATATACCCAATTTGGAATAATTAGTTTATCAGTCATTCTTTCAAGTAAAAGCTATGTTCCATGAAAAAGGCAGCTAGTTCAGCTCACTACACAAACCAAGGCTTTTCCTTGAACCAATCGTCGTATCTTGGTATGCAGCAGAAGTGCTTTATGTGTACTTCCATTACACTGCTGCCATGTGGCTGTGAAGAATAAAATGCCAACTAGACTAGCACAGTTTGGTCCACTGTCTCAAATAGTGCTAAGGCATCAGCAGTTTTAGTCCTCCCTTCATTACTTTTGCATCATCTGTATAAATGTCAATAGTTAAAAAGACACATAATATCCTAGTATTATTTTGAAATTTGTTTTGACCTGACAAATCCCCTGAAAGGGTCTCAGCAACTTCCAGAGGCCCATGGACCACACTTTGAGAACCACTTGATTAAAGCATCCCTTTGAAATACCTATAAGGAAATGGTTTACTAAATGGAGAGTAAAAAGATTTCAAGAGCAGAGCAATGTTTTAATTTACCTAAGATAAATTGTTTTCAAGCACTATGCCAACTATAAAACTGTTCTTATTAAAGGAAGTCTCCAATGACCTCCTAAGAGGTAACCAACCATTAACTTAGTTATATGGCAGTCTCATGAGCAATATATGCATATCTCTAATTAATTAATTGCTAAGGAATGCAAAGGCACAAAATTTCAAAAGGTAAAAAATTAGTCTTTCTCCAACCTCTGTACCCCAGTCACTCAGTTCCTTGTCCCAAACGCAACAACTATTACAAATTTTTTGGGTATCCTTCCAGAGATAGTCTATGCATATACAAGTATATGCATCTATGTAAGCACAAATACTTTTTTATTAAAGACTACAAATGGTGGCAGTGTACACATGCTTCTGAAACTTGATTTTCTTTTAAGCCTAATTTACTGTGTTTTGGAGACTATTCCCCTATCTCCCATTGTACTGGATACAATTCCTAGTAAAAGGATTGTCTAGATGTAAGGCCCCAGATATTTACTTTTATTTAAAAATATTTTTTATTTATATTTGTTTCTAACAAACACAGCCTGATTAAGGCAAGCAAATTAGTGGCGATTCTTTGTCTTTTTTATATATGAGGCATCCATACCATGATCTGCTATTTTTCATTTCTTTTTTAGTGCCATAAGTGAGAAACTATTTTTATAACTAATTTTCTCATAATGTATTGTTTTTTTCTTTTTTAGCTCTCAAAATGTTTTAACTAGAGCATATGCCTTTATTCTGGGGCCAAGCTATAGCTCCTGACCATTTGGTGGCCTAATTTGTACTTTTATAGTTACTTATCCTTTTGGCCTTACCATTTAGACCGCTGAATCATTTCCTTCTTTCCAACAGGCCTTTTCTTTTGGGCAGCCAGGAAGCCTAAGCAAAAGAAGAAGAGGTTTTTTTAATGGATTGTATCTTTTTTTTTTTTTAATTAAGGTATAGTCGATTTACAATATTACATAAGTTTCAGGTGTACAACATAGTGATTCACAATTTTAAAGGTTATACTCCATTTATAGTTATTATAAAATATTAGCTATACTCCCTATGCTGTACAATATGTCCTTGTAGCTTATTTATTTTATCTCTGAATCCCCTACCCCTATCTTGGCCCTCCCCGCTTCCCTCTTCCCACTGGTAACCACTACTTTGTTCTCAATATCTGTGGGTCTATATCTTTTTGTTATATTTACTGGTTTGTTGTATTTTTTAGATTCCACATATAAGTGATGTAATACAGTATTTGTCTTTCTCTGTCTGATTTATTTCACTAAGCATAATACCCTCCAGATTAATCCATGCTGCTGCAAGTGGCAAAATTTCATTCTTTTTTATGGCTGAGTAGCAGTGGTGGTGTCACCCATACCAGCCCCTAAAAACTGAAGGACCTGTGACTTGATTTATCTCTCTGTTTCCATACCAGCCCCTGAGAGCTGAAGGACACTTGCCCTGATTTATCTTTGTGTTCGTTTCAAAAGTACCTGGCATTTGGCAGAGATGTTTTGCAGCTGTACTTTGAGAGATACATGCTTTGAGAGATATATAGTGGTGAACTCCCCCAAACCGGTTCTGACTGGACCGTAAGAACAAGCGTGCGCGGATGAAACCTGGAAGTGTCCAAAAGTTACCTTTGCTTCGTTACCATGCTATGATCTCTGCTCAAAGGGGACATTTGTACTCTGCTAGGCACAATCTGTGGCATGTGCAAAGGACCATGGAAGACTGTGCATGTCCTGGCTGCCCCCGGCTGCCCCTGAAAATCTCCACCCCTTTCCTCAAGCCCTAATGACCTATCTGCCTCCTAACCCTTAAAATCCTTTACTCTGCTCCCTTCAGGGAGAAAGTATCTTTAGAATATGAGTTCTCCTTTCTCCATTCCTTGATCAATGAATAAAGTCTATGCTCTGCTATGTCGAACCTGGTCTCATTCAATTGACATCTGTGACTCTAGGCAGAGGACCCATTGAGGGGTCCCCGACACTTAGGGGATCAGTAACAGGGTATTGTGCCTTAATAAGGAAGGGTGTGTTGCTCAAGAACTGTGAGAGGGAGCTGCTGGGACTTTGCACCCCTACCCTGAGCTGGCAGTGCTGGGTGGTGAGTAATGGCCAAGGCCAAGGCCAGGGTTAGACTATGATGACTATGATAGCAGCCTGAGGCTTCTGAAGACACAACACTGTGGCACAGACTAGACAGTGTGCATTGAAACACTGACAGTTTACAGGTAAGGCTGTGATGAAATCATTAGGTAGTACTTTATAGTTTTCACAGATTTCACATATTATTTTATTGAGATCTTACATCTAGCATAATTGTTAAGAGAACAGACTCTAGCGCCAGCTCACCAGCGTTCAAATCCCAGTTTAACAGGTGTGTAAATCTTGGGCAAGGTACTTAATCTCTCTTTGGCCCAGTTTTCTCATCTGTGAAACAGGGATATTCATAGTATCACCTCAGAGAGGCTCTGTAAGCATTAAACAAGAACAATGTCTGGGCAAAACATAAGGGCTATATAAGTATTTATTATTATTATTATTGCTACCCTATGAGGAAGGCAAGACTGGAATCAGCCCCAAGCCCCTCAAAACATTATACTTTTGGAACTAACTTGCTCATGGTGACAGAACTGGTTTTTAAAAACACCATTCTTGGGAATTCCCTGGCGGTATAGTGGTTAGGACGCTGTGCTTTCACTGCTGAGGGCCCAGGTTCAATCCCTGGTCAGGGGACTAAGATTCCACAAGCCATGTGGCGCCCCCAAAACAACAACAAACCCAAACACCATTCTCACTGCACACTCTCACTTTTAAAGTGTAGTGACAGGGCAAGAGTAACTGGGCTTATCTGGATTGTGAAAGTGCTGAGAGCTAAATTGGGCAGGTTCTGCTACCTAAGGAGATTTGAGTCTCAACAAGCAAAAGGTCACTTTTTGATCTGTAACTAGCCTGGCACTGAGCAGTGCTGCCTTGCATGAAGCAGACCTTGCCCTCTCTACCAAGTCATAGGAAAGTGAACAGGAAGAGTATACCTCTCTTAGGGAGCAGGTGCATGGCGTCCCGGTGGCCCTGCCATTCTCGCACAGTGTTGAACAGTGCCTCCCGTTCACTCTGTAACATGTTCTGCAGCTTCCTCTCCTGGACTACTAACTTCAGGCGCTTTATCCGTTCCCCAGAGCGGGAGATGAAGTCAGGTCTGTGAAGTTGCAGTGATTCCTGAGGAGGAGAAAAAGCCCCCAACCTCACATTAATGATGTAGGCTTTTCTCCAAGGGCCTAGAAAAAATAGTACCTGCCTAACAGGTTTGGAAAGCCTGTTTGTAACTTATAGAAAATATCTAGAGTTGAAGAATTATATAACAACTCCCTGTGCGGGAAAGCTCCAGTAGGAAAATCAGAGGGATCAGAGAAATGCCTTTGGAATAAGCCAAGAACTAAGACTGTGGCAATTACAACTCTCCCCAGTGTTGATGGGATAAAGCTTGGCCCATTGTGCTATTGTTAATTTCCCTTCAAAGAAATACATCATTTAAAAAAAACATTTTCTGGACTTCCTTGGTGGTGCAATGGTTAAGAATCCGCCTGCCAATGCAGGGGACACAGGTTCGATCCCTGGTCCGGGAAGATCCTACAGACCGCGGAGCAACTAAGCCCTTGTGCCACAACTACTGAAGCCCGCGTGCCTAGAGCCTGTGCTCCGCAACAAGAGAAGCCACCGTAATGAGAAGCCTGTGTACAGCAAGAAGAGTAGCCCCCACTCGCCATAACTAGAGGAAGCCTGCGCGCAGCAGTGAAGAACCAATGAGGCCAAAAATAAAATAAATAAATAAATAAAATTTAAAAACAAAACAAAAACATTTTCTTTAGCTCCCCAGGTACTTATAAAGAAGAAAGCCAGTGCCTTTAAAACCCTGTGTTAAGCAGAAACAGGAGTTATGTAAATGCAGGAACAAATATAAGGCTGACGCAAACATCAGGCCTCTACTGCACTCCACGTGCTGGTATGTATCTACAAACCCAATGAGCAGCTACACAACATCCTCCCTTCTAGTGCCTTGCCCCAGATACTGAGGGTGATGCACGATTTATAACAGCTAACAGTAAGGCAGCCTTTGATTAATGAGTGTGAGAACAGATGAACTGTGGAGGTGCTAGAAACGAGGATCAGTTGACTATACTTCAGAAAGCCAAGTCACAGGTTTAACTCTTTTGTATCTTGCTCCTTCTTCCTCCTTAAACATATGGCTAAAATTAACTCAATGTCATTGTACCTGTAGGGTTGCTCTCACAAATGGCTTCAGTGGATCTCTGCCTGGGCCTGCTAGTGAACTGTGGCTGTCCACGTGCTGTCCTTGCCAGTTCTGTTCCTGTAGTGGCTCCCTCCAAGGTGTGGTGTTGGTTACTGGTGCAAACCAGGAGACACCAGGGCCATGAAACTTGGGCAGGTTTTCCTTCTTAGGACCAGACTTCACATTTTCCACAGGAACAAACCATGAAACTCCTATAGGAATTATTTTTAAGAAAAAAAGAAGATTTTTCACTTTTTTCATCAGAGACGTGCATAATATAGGCTCTCAGGGACTCAGCTGTCAGCGGCCACCAGGAGGCCCTGGAGTCTGCTTAACTGCAGGTGTGACTCAGGAATTGTAGTGTTGGATGCAGTCAGCCCTCTGTATCCATGTACACGGGATCCTTGGATTCAGGTGGCAGTACTATGCCATCTTATATAAAGGACTTGAGCATCCATGGATTCTGGTATCCATGAACCAATTGGTTCTGTATCTAGAACCAATCCCCTGCAGATACGGAGGGATGACTGTACTTTGAAAATTTGCCAAGGTGGTGCTGGGGAAAAGATAGGGTCAACATTAAATCATTTAGAAACAAAGAATCTTAGCTTTGCAAAAGACTTGAAATTCACTAGTTTTTCTACTAAGAAAGCAGAATTAGAAACTGACCTTCCCAGCAGCTCTGCTTATTCTTCCTTAACTTTCTGTCCCCAGGATAACTGGTAAGGAGCCTTTTCTCTTCTATCTTTTCTTCTGACCAAGAAGTCACATCACTGTCCTCTTCTACTCTAGCCTCGCTAGAACTTGGAGTTGGGAAAGTCATTCCAACATCTCGAGTGTGTTTTCTGACACCATTCACAATCTCCAACGTACCTAAGGGGAAAGATCACAGCTATCTCTGGGAAGAGCCTTGGGACTTGGTTGGCAGGTATATTCAAGTCAGTAAATGAAAACTTAAAAAAACAACTAATCATTTATTTTCTATTCTGCAAAGAAAAGGAATTGAGAAGATCTATAATTTTCATATCTAAATCTGGTAAAATAGGGAATTCCTGGCGGTCCTGTGGTCAGGACTCCACACTTCCACTTCAGGGGGCACAGGTTCAATCCCTGGTTGGGGAACTAAGATCTCACGTGCCGCACAGTGTGGCAAAATAAATAAATAAATAAAATAAATAAATAAATCTGGTAAAATATTCAAAACAATCATTGAGACATATTTTTAACAAGTATCGTTATGTAAAAATATTTGTTGAAGATAGTGCTCTGAATGAATGCAAAAGACAATGCAAGCAGAGTTGAAAGGCGATATAAACTGTTTTGGAATCATATTATTGTACTTACTACATCAAGCCTCTTCAAAGTTTTACTGTAATTTCGGTATGTGAGATTTTATATTTCCTTATTTTTTAGAACAAGTTAGAGTTGTATTTTCTCTTATTGTCATCAGAAAGTATCCTAACTATGATAAGTAATATACATGTTTTTCTTATTATGATACCTGAATAAGGAAGGGTAGTTTCACTATTACCATTAGAGTTGGATTTTTTTATTCCACTTCAGTAAATGAAAAAAATTTAAGCCTTCAAAATCGCAGGCTACTGCTTCCTCTTGGGTGGGGTGAAGGCGTATGAGGGAAAGAGAAGAGAGGGAAGACGAGGGTAGAGATAGAGAGATGGAGGGGGTGTGTGTCTGTGACAGAGAGAGAGAGGGAGAGAGGGTTTTCATTTGTCACTTTAGATATTAGAGGGAAAGAACTACTAATATGGATTCAATGGGAAAAGGATTTCAGTTCTGGTCCCAAGTGAGAGGGACAGTAAGTGCTTATAGTCCTACTGGCAGTTACCCAGGTAAGGAAGAGGTTAACAGATGTAAAGACATGACTCGAAGGGAAAAATAATCAAGGGGCAAGTTTATTTCTGTGTTATAAAGTCAAAAGATATAGGAAGTCATAAAGTGAAAAGCCTCCTTCCCACTCTTCTTCTCCATTCATTAAGTTTTTAACCCTGTGATTCCAGAGAATTTTTTGCACACATTCAAGCAATTCTCTTCCTTCCTTTATTTTTTGAATACATGTAGTAGCATGCTATACACTATTTTGTACCTTGCTTTTTCTTTTTAACTATATATCTTGGAGATCTTGACGTATTAGTAGCAAGAGCTTCCTCATCCCATGTAGGACTTCATTATATGGATATACAATAATTTATTTAACAATTTGGCTACTGGTGGACATCTAAGTTGATTTTACTTTTTTGCTTATAATAAACAATACTCCAGTGGTTAATTCTGTACACTTGCCATTTTACACATATGCACTGTATATTTATAGGCTAAACTTCTAAAGTAAAAGTGCTGGGTCAAAGTAATTTTGATAGAAACTGCCAAATAGGGGTTGTACTCCCAACTTATATTCCTACTAGAATGTACCTATTTCCTTGCAGGCTTGCCCACAAACTTACTATCAAACTTAGATTTTTGTCAATCTGATAGGTGACAAATGGCATTTGAGTACAGTTTTAATCTTCATTTCTTTTTTGTGAGTGAGGTTGAGTATCTTACCATAGTTTTAAGTGCTACCTGTATTTCAATGGAAATGTTTAAATTAATTTACCTGCTTGTATGCCCTTATTTAACATATGTACATTTTGCTTGTTGCAAAGGGTAGAGCTCGAGCTCCAGAAACTGCTGGTAGAAGACGAAACAGAGTCAGAAGAAATATGGTCTGTCACCTGGAAAAACAAGAGATCCTGTCATCATTACCTGTAGTCAATGGCACAGTTACCCAAGGGATAAGAAAATACTATCACCAAGACCCCTTTCTAATTCAGTTCAAACTGTTGAGATGAGGTTGCCAGGAAGCTTGTGACGATGTGAACATGCTACTACACACTTCTGGATGGGGAGGGGGATGCTGCTGCAGTTGGATACAGGCCTGAGCTGTTTTAAGAAGGCAGGAGAGACTGGCTATGCTCCCAGGACTTGAAAAAACTCTGAAGAGGATGCAAGAGAAAGATTAGCCTGGTGTGCCTTCAGAGTGAAATTCTGAGTTGACACCAGCATAAAATTTTGATGAGAGATAAAGAAGGCAGGGGATAACTAAAGAGAGTGAGTGATGAACTGCAGAGAGTGCTTTCCAGTAAGATCTGACTTAGAAACTTAAAGGGTAAATGCCAAAGACCTGAGAGGCGCCATGAGAAGTCCTGAGTGAGTGGAATATTGTAAAAAGCACTTAAAGATTTGAGCCCAAAAGGTTGTTTTTAGCAAGTAGAGCAATAAAGGGAGTTGATGGTGAAGTGTTAGTGGATGACAAAAAGATTACCAAAATATAGTCGAACAAATATGATATAAAATAGTATTTCTTAAACTTGTTCATCAGAACAATCTCCTGAGGGAGGGTCCTAACCCAGAACAATGAATTGGAGTTTCTAGGTGAGGGCTCTGGGCATCTATATTTTGAATAAATGTCAGATGCTTGTCTACTTAAACACATTTGGTAGAGTAAATTGAAGCCCAAGTCAGGAAAGGAAACAGAATATCTGCTTCCCTGAACTAGATAAACTATATTTCAGGGTGTTCAGGGAATTTGCAACAGATCCTGGAGGAGACGGGGCTGGCTATGTTAGATGTCTGGGGACAGGAAATACTTTAATTTTCAAAAAGATAAGCATTGCAAACTGCGGGGTTTAATAATGATGACCTGTAAAATTCTAGCATGGATCACAAATCTGATAATTTGCAAGCATTTAGAGGTTAAAGAAAAGATGAGAAAATTTTAGCCAAGGTTCATTAAGGCTGGCAGAATAAGCCCTGCCAGGTTAGCCTTGTTTTTCCTAGTTGACATGGTCACAACTAGATTTGAATAAAACAACAAAATTTCTCATTATGTACTTGAGGGCAAGATGGAGTTATAGGGGTTGAAGGATAAGTTGGTGGAACCAGCTTTCCCATATAATACACATCTGGGAGGGCCGAAAGTGCTGTCAGGATCCCAAATAATAACAGGCATGATAGGCCAAATCAAACAAGGGATAATTGTCAGGCCCTACACATCAGGCAGAAGGAATAGCAGCAACTCTGAGGCAGTAGAAAAAGCTCTGAGTCGGGTGTCCAAAGACCTAAACCAGTCTCAGATCTTCCCTTTACTAGCTGTCTCTACTTGAGCAAGCCATAATCTCTGTGCCAGTTTCCCCATCTAGAAAAGGGAACACCTAAATTTCTGAAATTATAGAAGTGTTACAAAGAACAAATGATTTAGATTAAAAAATGTAAAAAGCTACTAATATAAAACTATGAGACTATGATGATGTTAAATCAATATGTATGAAAGGGTGGTGAGGAAGATCTGACTGGCAATCCACTATAATTTTTCTGCAGTTGTTTTTTTTAAAAAAAGAGAGAGAACACTTTATGCACTAAAATGGACTTTCAATATAGACTGTCAAGTACAAAAAACAAAGTTTGCTGCCATTTTTGTGAAAAGGGAAGAAAACATATGCAGTTACTTGCTTTTTATGTATAAAATATCTGTGAAAGAACAGAACCCAGATTGGAAAGGAAGAAGTAAAACTTTTTATTTGCAGATGACATGATGCTATCAGTAGAAAATACTAAGAAATCCCCAAAGTATTAGAACTAATAATAAGTTTAGCCAGATTGCAGAATACAAGATCAACAAGATAAAAAAATCAGTTGTATTTCTATATTCTAGCAACGTGCAATCTGAAAATAAAATTAAGCAAAGAAAATTAGGGAATAAATTTATCAACGTAAGTGCAAGGCTTGCACACCAAAAACTATATAACATTGGTGGGAGAAATTAAAGGTTTAAATAAATTGTGAGACATTACACATATGTAATTTAAAAATGGACAACAGATTTGAATAGACATTTCACCAAAGAAGATATAACAGTGGCCAATAAACATATGAAAAGATGTTCAACATTATCAGTCATTAGGGAAATACAAATTAAAATCACAATGAGATACTACTTCACACCCACTAGGATGGCTATAATAAGAAAGATGGGCAGTACTAAGTGTTGACAAGGAAGTGGAGAACCTGGAAACTTCACAAACTGCTGCTGAGAATGTAAAATGGTACAGATACTTTGGAAAACACTTTGGCATTTTCTTAAAAGCTAAACATAAACTTACCATATGACCCAGCAATTCCAGTCCTACGTATATACGCAAAAGAAATGAAAACATATGTCCACACAAAAACTTTTACAAAAATGTTCATAGCAGCATGATTCACATTATCCAGAAAAAAAAAATCAAACAATCCAAATGTCCAACAACTGGCAACTGGATAAACAAAATGTGGTAGAGCCATACAATGGAATACTAACCAGTCATAAAAAGGGGTACTGATACATACTATATAACAAGGATGAATCTTGAAAACATCATGCTAAGAAGCTAGATGCAGAAGACTAGATATTATATAATTCTTTTTACATGAAACGTGCAGAAAAGGAAAAAGGCAGATTGGAGGTTGTCTGGGGCTGGGAATGTGGATTGATTGCAAACAGGTATAAGGGACTTTACTGGGTGACAGAAGTGTTCTAAAACTGGATTGTGGTGATGATTGCACAGCTCTGTAAATTTACTAAAAAGAATTGAATTGTATACTTAAAATGGATGTACTTTATGGTATGTAAATTATACTTCGATAAAGTTTTAAAAATCTCTGTAAAGATTTGCAAGAAAAAAAAAAAAGATTTGCAAGAACAAGTAACACTGAGTAGCTCTGGAAAGGAAAGATGGGTGCCTGGGAACGGGAGAGGGAAGACACTTTATCAAACACTCTTTTATATATTTTTAATTTTGTACCATGTATTATCAGTTTAAGAAATGAGAACAAACAAAACAAAAACTTATAAGGAAGAGTGTGGCAATAAAGGTTTAATGGCTTTGGTGAGTTCAGTAGGGGTAAAACATATGTTAGGCCATAGAAATATTCTAGCTTACAGAAAGGAAGATGATAAATCCTCTGTCACCACCTGAAGCACAACATGCTTAGTTCAAAGGGACATGCTTAAAAACAGGATGTCAACAAATAGACCCAGAAGCTGTCAACTTAGGAAAGGGGAGTAGAAAGGATGACCTGTGAGAAATGGTTCAAAGAGTGAAGACCTGAGGGAAAATACTTCAGGGAAGGAAGTGGGGACCTGAGAGGTAGAAGATTAGATCTCTTTTCTGTGCCTTCAGAGAGCAGAACTGGAAGCAGAGCCAGGAAATCTAGTACAGGCAGATTTTAGATCTTCTGAAGTTTTAAAACCTTTGCCAACTGGAGCCTTAGACAAATGAAACAAGTTGCCAATGAGCGGTAAGTGAGTGGTGGAGCTGTTGAAGCAGAGGCTGGAGCACCCTGGGGAGCAGAGGCAGCAGAAGTGTTGATGGTCCCTTCCAAGAACGAGTCTGAGAACCTCTGGCACTTCCAAAGTACATGGTATGCACCACTGGGTGTAAAGCACACACGTTTACATCGGATTAAATGAGGAGCCTTGGTGTGTGTGTTTCTGCTTCTAGTTTCAATCTTTTTGATTAAGTTCATTCCTGCCTATAAAACGGTAAACATTTAAAAATAGAAAATAGTCTAAAAATAAATTCTTTCTCAACGAAGTGTATCTACTTAGCCCTCTAGGATGGTGAAAATCAAAAGGACAGACAAAAACAAGTGTTTTCAAGGATGTGGAGAAATGGGAACCTTCATACATTGCTGCTAGGAATGCAAAATGGTAACAATACTTTTCATAAGTCTGGTAGTTCCTCAAATGGTTAAATATAGAGTTACCATATTATCCAGAGTATATCCATTCATGGCCATATGCCCAAAAGAAATGTAAAATACGTCCACACAAAAACTTGTACATGGATGTTCACAGCAGCTTTGTTAATAGTAGCCCAAAACTGGAAGAAATCCAAATATACATTAACTGATGAACAGATAAGTAAAATATGTATATTCATACAATGGAATATTTGGCTATAAAAAGGAATGAATACATGCTACAATGTAGATGAACTCTGAAAATATTAAGTGAAAGAAGCCAGTCACAAAAGATCCATTTACATGAAATGTCCAGAATAAAGAAATCTATAGAGACAGAAAGCAGATTAGTAACCACAGCCGGAGCAGGGGCTGGGGCAGGGGTGGGAGATTGGGAGAAATGAATGCCTGCTAATGTATATAGGGTGCTTATGGTAGGTGTTGAAAATGTGTTAAAATTAAATTGGGGTGATGGTTGCACAACTCTCTGAATATACTAAAACACACTTAACTGTACACTTTAAATAGGTGACTTTTATGGTATGTTAAAGATCTCAAGAAAGCTGTAACAATGTGTTTATTCATGTACGCAAACTGAAATACATGTAGATTATGAAGCCTTATTTGGAGAAAAAAGGTTCTCGTGCTCTCTGTTCTTATATCTTCTGTTACTGAATCAGGGGTACAAGAACAATGGAAGGTGACCAACAGCGTCATTTCCATTTAACAGTGGACAGTCCTAACAAAAATGTGGGCGCTGGGTATGGTACGTATGGTTCAGCGCTACACACACTACAGCTAGCGCTAAGTGCAAACCGTCAGAACCGTGCCGTCACGCTCTTTTGACTTCCACAGATTCAATCAATAACCACAATTCACAGGCCTGCACCGTGCCTGACAATTTGTGCTGAGGACCCACCATAGGATAGAACATAATTGCTACTGAATTCATTTACAGATGCTGTCGTTAAACCACAACAATCCACTTTCCTTAGTCCGTGGGAGAGTCTCAGGCATTTCCTCTAATGATCTCATCGTCCCTTAGTGCCTGGATGTGAATCAACCCACCCAGTTCTCTGCAACTGGGCTTACACATAAAGACTTGTGACTACAAATCAACTCACATTATCAGCTACCATGGTTTAAGCTTTCTGTTGCAGAGAGTCTTAAAAGGAGATACACACTGGCTGGCTTCTTCTGTTTTAATTTCTATTATTGTGAGAGTAAACTCACCTGTTACTGCCTTACTACAACTGGGGAAAAAGTAACTGCCGCCATCTCAGAGATGTTTCAGGCTTTACGTAGTACTTTTTAGTTTAATTAAAATCTACGTGAAATTCATTCCCATATTCATTGATCAGACAAACCATCATAGAGACCCAGAAAAAAAAAAGATTTTCAATTAAATAATGACTTTTTAGGTGGAAACTGAGCTTAGGAAAACATATCAAATATAGGAAAAAGGCTATATTTTCTTACATCACCTTATACAGCTATTCTTCATGTATGAAGATTGTTATTGCTGACCTTCTGCCGGCAAGGTGCCTGCTGAAAGATGCTTTTCTTTCAGAAAAATGGGTTTATGCTAATTTATAACCACTAAAGTTTAGGACCAGAGATACACATTGATAAGACAGTCAAAATTAGAAATACAGTCGATGGCACCAAAAGACAGTCTTTTCTTGTGAAAAGTTTTTAGATATGCACGGATCAAACTGGCAACTGGAGTTTCAATACTAAAACTTACTAGCCAGTCTGCCCCCAAAATAACATTTTGATGTAGATTTAACTCTGAGAGGCAAGATTAGAACTTATAAAAGCAGGAACTAAGGTGATAACTATTATTCACCATCAGAAAATCAGAACTGGTCAATTATTTCTGCAAGTATGGTAGATGATAACTCTAATATATCCTCCCCCTCAAATCAAAAGTGCATTGTGCCTGCAGAATGGTCCTCAGAAAATTTCTTTTCATACATGAATGAGTAAAGATTGCAGAGACATAACGAATCTGAGTAATGCCAAAATTCAAAGTATGGCCATGAGACTGTATAGTTAAAATGTAATGGAAGTACTTGTCATTAGAACCAAGGTCAAGAAACTAACAGGATGGTAAGGTTTCCCAGATAATGGCTGGGTTTGGGGTAGAAAAGAAAGAAAATCAAGAGCTAAAGTCCTCAATTAATATACAGGAAAAACTGGAAGGTTAGCAAATGATCATTAAAATCTTGTAGAGGGTGGTAGAGCTAGATGACATAAGTCCCAAAGGATTTTCTATCAGGTTTGAAAAATTATGGTCTGGAAGTGACCCTCTCACTCTCTTTTCTTCTCTGCATTCTCTGAAATCTTTCCTCTTAGCTTTAGTATTTATGAGGATTATGATCACCTTTTTTACATGGATGGCTCTAAAATCTTTATTCCAATCATGACATACTCATGAGATCATATGTATCTATGTTTTTAGATATTTTCACTTGGATGTTTTGATCTAACTTCAAGTTTAATAAATAAAACTCGTTCATATTTCAGTCAGAATTAGTTTCCTCTTCCAATCTCTCCATTTTGATAAGGTGTTTGCATAGTATTTTAGTTGCTTTGGGTAGAAATTTCAAAAGAACCACGGCTATTAATTACCAAGTCCAAGTGATTAGAGTCCAGTTTAGTTTCTTCTCATAAATTAATTTATGAATATGACTTTATTTAAAAATCTCTACTGACAACTAGATAAACATTTGGCAATAAAATTATATCTAGACGCACAAAATAAATTCCATGTGGATTAAGTGTTTAAATGCATTGCCCCCCACCTTAAATAAGTATTAAAAAAATAGGGGAGAATACTTTTTTATAATCTTGTGGTTGGGGACATCTTTCTTAGCATGGAAAAAAGAAATAAAGAAGTTGAGTACACAGCAATGCTATTACACTATTAATACAATATAAATAATGCTCAAGAATTAATAAGAAAAATTCTTCAGAGAAAAATGGGCAAAGGATATAAGCAGCTAATTCTCAAAACAAGAAATGGGCAAGGCAATATGGGCAAGGATGTGCACTGCTAGTGTTTTGCATTGTTGGGAATTGACAGCGACCTCGGTGTCCATTACAGGGAAAGCGCACAGGTAAATTGGTAGATGCACTCAATGGAGTACTATGCAATGATCAGAAACCTGAATTATATGTATGTGTAGCAATGTGATGAATGTTAAAAATACAATGCTTAGCGAAAATAACAAAAATAATGATATACCTTTTATATAAACTGAAAATACATGACAAACACAGAATACATATTTTGTAAGAACTCTTGTAAGCCAAAAGATACTTACATAACAAGGCCAGTTCCGATGGGAGGGCAGGAATGAGGATTGGCTATGGGAATGAAATTTTAAAAAGAGAAGCCATGGATGCCTTAGGGACCAGGAGAAGATGGCCAAAGAGTAAGACGCGGAGATCACCTTCCTCCCCACAGATACATCAGAAATACATCGACACGTGGAACTGCTCCTATCCTATAGAACACCCACTGAATGCTGGCATAAGACCTCAGACCTCCCAAAAGGCAAGAAACTCCCTACGTACCTGGGTAGGGCAAAAGAAAAAACAGAGACAAAATAATAGGGACGGGACCTGCACCAGTGGGAGGGAGCTGTGAAGGAGGAAAGGTTTCCACACACTAGGAAGCCCCTTTGCGGGCGGAGACTGCGGGTGGCGGAGGGGGGAAGCTTCAGAGCCACGGAGGAGAGCGCAGCAACAGCGGTGTGGAGGGCAAAGCGGGGAGATTCCCGCACAGAGGATCGGTGCCGACCATCACTCACCAGCCCGAGAGGCTTGTCTGCTCACCCGCCGGGGCGGGTGGGGGCTGGGAGCTGAGGCTTGGGCTTCGGAGCTTAGATTAGATCGCAGGGAGAGGACTGGGGTTGGCAGAGTGAACACAGCCTGAAGGGGTTAGTGCGCCACGGCTAGCCGGGAGGGAGTCCAGGAAAAGTCTGCAGCTGACGAAGAGACAAGAGACTTTTTCTTGCCTCTTTGTTTCCAGTGCGCGACGAGAGGGGATTAAGCGCACCGCTTAAAGGAGCTCCAGAGACAGGCGCGAGCCACGGCTATCAGCGTGGGCCCCAGAGACGGGCATGAGATGCTAAGGCTGCTGCTGCAGCCACCAAAAAGCCTGTGTGCGAGCACAGGTCACTATCCCCACCTCCCCTCCCGGGAGCTTCTGCAGCCCGCCACTGCCAGGGTCCCGTGATCCAGGGACAACTTCCCCGGGAGAACACATGGCACGCCTCAGGCTGGTGCAACGTCATACCGGCCTCTGCAGCTGCAGGCTCTCCCCGCGCTCCGTACCCCTCCCCCAGCCCCAGACTGAGTGAGCCAGAGCCCCCGAATCAGGTGCTCCTTTAACCCCATCCTGTCTGAGCGAAGAACAGATGCCCTCAGGCGACCTACACGCAGAGGCGGGGCCAAATCCAAAGCTGAACCCCGGGAGCTGTGCGAACAAAGAAGAGAAAGGGAAATCTCTCCCAGCAGCCTCAGAAGCAACGGATTAAACCTCCACAATCAACTTGATGTACCCTGCATCTGTGGAATACCTGAATAGACAATGAATCATCCCAAATTGAGGAGGTGGACTTTGGGAGCAAGATAGATTATTTTTCCCCCTTTTCCTCTTATTGTGAGTGTGTATGTGTATGCTTCTGTGTGAGATTTTGTCTGTATAGCTTTGTTTTCACCATTTGTCCTTGGATTCTGTCCATCCGTTATTTTTCTTAATTTTTTTGTTTTACTTTTTAAACTTTTGCAATTATTTTTTACTTCTTATTTTAATAACTTTATTTTATTTTATCCTACTTTATTAGATTCTATTTGATTTTGTCCCCTTTCTATCTATTTTTTCTCCCTTTTATTCTGAGCTGGGTGGATGAAAGGCTCTTGGTGCTCAAGTCGGAGTCAGTGCTGTGCCTCTGAGGTGGGAGAGCCAACTTCAGGACACTGGTCCACAAGACACCTCCCAGCTCCATGTAAAATCAAACCACGAAAATCTCCCAGAGATCTCCATCTCAACACCAAGACCCAGCTTCACTCAATGACCAGCAAGCTACAGTGCTGGACACCCTATGCCAAACAACTAACAAGACAGGAACACAGCCCCATCCATTAGCAGAGAGGCTGCCTCTAATCATAATAAGGCTACAGACACCCCAAAACACACCACCAGACGTGGACCTGCCCACCGGAAAACAAGATCCAGCCTCATCCACCAGAACACAGGCACTAGGCCCCTCCACCAGGAAACCTACACAACGCACTGAACCAACCTTAGCCACTGGGGACAGACACCAAAATCAACGGGAACTACGAACCTGCAGCCTGCGAAAAGGAGACCCCAAACACAGTAAGATAAGCAAAACGAGAAGACAGAAAAAAAAAAGCAGATGAAGGAGCAAGGTAAAAACCCACCACACCTAACAAATGAAGAGGAAATAGGCAGGCTACCTGAAAAAGAATTCAGACTAATGATAGTAAAGATGATCCAAAGTCTTGGAAATGGAATAGAGAAAAGGCAAGAAACATTTACCAAGGACCTAGAAGAACTAAAGAGGAAACAAGCAATGATGAACAACACAATAAATGAAATTAAAAATACTCTAGAAGGGATCAATAGCAGAATACCTGAGGCAGAAGAATGGATAAGTGACCTGGAAGACAAAATAGTGGAAATAACCACTGCAGAGCAAAAGAAAAAAGGATGAAAAGAACTGAGGACAGTCTCAGAGACCTCTGGGACCACATTAAACGCACCAACATTAGAATTATACGGGTCCCAGAAGAAGAAGAGAAAAACAAAGGGACTGAGAAAATATTTGAAGAGATTATAGTTGAAAACTTCCCTACTATGGGAACGGATATAGTTAATCAAGTTCAGGAAGCACAAAGGGTCCCATACACGATAAACCCAAGGAGAAACACGCCAAGACACATATAAATCAAACTATCAAAATTTAAATACAAAGAAAATATATTAAAAGCAGCAAGGGAAAAACAACAAATAATACTTAAGGGAATCCCCATAAGGTTAACAGCTGATCTTTCAGCAGAAACTCTGCAAGCCACAAAAAAGTGGCAGGACATATTTAAAGTGAGGAAGGGGCTTCCCTGGTGGCGCAGTGGTTGAGAGTCCGCCTGCCGATGCAGGGGGCATGGGTTCGTGCCCCGATCCAGGAAGATCCCACATGCCGTGGAGCGGCTGGGCCTGTGAGCCATGGCCGCTGAGCCTGCGCATCTGGAGCCTGTGCTCCGCAACGGGAGAGGCCACAGCAGTGAGAGACCCGCGTACCACAAAAAATAAAATAAAATAAAAAAATAAAGTGACGGAGAAAAACCTACAACAAAGATTACTCTACCCAGCAAGGATCTCATTTAGATTTGATGGAGAAATTAAAACCTTTACAGACAAGCAAAGCTGAGAGAGTTCAGCACCACCAAACCAGCTTTACAACAAATGCTAAAGGAACTTCGCTAGGCAAGAAACACAAGAGAAGGAAAAGATCTACAATAACAAACCCAAAACAATTAAGAAAATGGGAAGAGGAACATATATATCGATAATTACCTTAAATGTAAATAGATTAAATGCTCCCACCAAAAGTCACAGACTGCCTGAATGGATACAAAAACAAGACCTGTATATATGCTGTCTACAAAAGACCCATTTCAGACCTAGCGACATATACAGACTGAAAGTGAGGGGATGGAAAAAGATATTCCATGCAAATTGAAATCAGAAGAAAGCTGGAGTAGCAATTCTCATATCAGACAAAATAGACTTTAAAATAAAGACTATTACAAGAGACAAAGGAGGACACTACATAATGATCAAGGGATCAATCCAAGAAAAAGATATAACAATTGTAAATATTTATGCACCCAACATAGGAGCACCTCAATACATAAGGCAAATACTAACAGCCATAAAAGGGGAAATCGACGGTAACACATTCATAGTAGGGGACTTTAACACCTCACTTTCACCAATGGACAGATCATCCAAAATGAAAATAAATAAGGAAACACAAGCCTTAAATGATACATTAAACAAGATGGACTTAATTGATATTTATAGAACATTCCATCCAAAAACAACAGAATACACATTTTTCTGAGGCGCTCATGGAACATTCTCCAGGATAGATCATATCTTGGGTCACAAAATCTACCCTTGGTAAATTTAAGAAAATTGAAATTGTATCAAGTATCTTTTCCGACCACAATGCTATGAGACTAGATATCAATTACAGGAAAAGATCTGTAAAAAATACAAACACATGGGGGATAAACAATACACTACTTAATAACCAAGTGATCACTGAAGATATCAAAGAGGAAATTAAAAAATACCTAGAAACAAATGACAATGGAGACATGAGGACCTAAAACCGACAGGATGCAGCAAAAGCAGTTCTAAGAGGAAAGTTTATAGCAATACAATCCTACCTTAAGAAACAGGAAACATCTCGAATAAACAACCTAATCTTGCACCTAAAGCAATTAGAGAAAGAACAAAAAACCCTCCCAAAGTTAGCAGAAGGAAAGAAATCATAAAGATCAGATCAGAAATAAATGAAAAAGAAATGAATGAAACGATAGCAAAGATCAATAAAACTAAAAGCTGGTTCTTTGAGAAGATAAACAAAATTGATAAACCATTAGCCAGACTCATCAAGAAAAAAAGGGAGAAGACTCAAATCAATAGAATTAGAAACGAAAAAGAGGAAGTAACAACTGACACTGCAGAAATACAAAGGATCATGAGAGATTACTACAAGCAACTCTATGCCAATAAAATGGACAACCTGGAAGAAATGGACAAATTCTTAGAAATGCACAACCTGCCAAGACTGAATCAGGCAGAAATAGAAAATATGAACAGACCAATCACAAGCACTGAAACTGAAACTGTGATTAAAAATCTTCCAACAAACAAAAGCCCAGGACCAGAGGGCTTCACAGGTGAATTCTATCAAACATTTAGAGAAGCGCTAACACCTATCCTTCTCAAACTCTTCCAAAATATAGCAGAGGGAGGAACACTCGCTAACTCATTCTACGAGGCCGCCATCACCCTGATACGAAAACCAGACAAGGATGTCACAAAGAAGGAAAACTACAGGCCAATATCACTGATGAACATAGATGCAAAAATCCTCAACAAAATACTAGCAAACAGAATCCAACAGCACATTAAAAGGATCATACACAATGATCAAGCAGGGTTTATTCCAGGAATGCAAGGATTTTTCAATATACGCAAATCAATCAACGTGCAACACCATACTAACAAATTGAAGGAGAAAAACCATATGATCATCTCAATAGATGCAGAGAAAGTTTTTGACAAAATTCAACACGCATTTATGATAAAAACCCTGCAGAAAGTAGGCATAGAGGGAACTTTCCTCAACATAATAAAGGCCATATATGACAAACCCACAGCCAACATCATCCTCAATGGTGAGAAACTGAAACCATTTCCACTAAGATCAGGAACAAGATAAGGTTGCCAACTCTTACCACTCTTATTAAACATAGTTTTGGAAGTTTTAGCCACAGCAATCAGAGAAGAAAAGGAAATAAAAGGAATCCAAATCGGAAAAGAAGTAAAGCTGTCACTGTTTGCAGATGACATGATAGTATACATAGAGAATCCTAAAGATGCTACCAGAAAACTACTAGAGCTAATCAATGAATTTGGTAGAGTAGCAGGATACAAAATTAATGCACAGAAATCTCTGGCATTCCTATACACTAATGATGAAAAATCTGAAAGTGAAATTAAAAAAACACTCCCATTTACCACTGCAACAAAACGATTAAAATATCTAGGAATAAACCTACCTTAGGAGACAAAAAACCTGTATGCGGAAAATTATAAGACACTGATGAAAGAAATTAAAGATGATACAAATAGATGGAGAGATATACCATGTTCTTGGATTGGAAGAATCAACATTGTGAAAATGACTCTACTACCCAAAGCAATCTACAGATTCAATGCAATCTCTATCAAACTACCACTGGCATTTTTCACAGAAGTAGAATAAAAAAATTTCACAATTTGTATGGAAACACAAAAGACCCCGAATAGCCAAAGCAATCTTGAGAATGAAAAATGGAGCTGGAGGAATCAGGCTCCCTGACTTCAGACTATACTAGAAAGCTACAATAATCAAGACAGTATGGTACTGGCACAAAAACAGAAATATAGATCAATGGAACAGGATAGAAAGCCCAGAGATAAACCCACGCACACATGGACACCTTATCTTTGATAAAGAAGGCAAGAATATACAGTGGAGAAAAGACAGCCTCTTCAATAAGTGGTGCTGGGAAAACTGGACAGGTACATGTAAAAGTATGAAATTTGAACACTCTCTAACACCATACACAAAAATAAACTCAAAATGGGTTAAAGACCTAAATGTAAGGACAGACACTATCAAACTCTTAGAGGAAAACATAGGCAGAACACTCTATGACATAAATCACAGCAAGATCCTTTTTGACCCACCTCCTAGAGAAATGGAAATAAAAACAAAAATAAACAAATGGGACCTAATGAAACTTAAAAGCTTTTGCAAAGCAAAGGAAACCATAAGACAAAAGACAGCCCTCAGCATGGGAGAAAATATTTGCAAATGAAGCAACTGACAAAGGATTAATCTCCAAAATTTACAAGAAGCTCATGCAGCTCAATAACAAAAAAAGAAACACCCAAACCAAAAATGGGCAGAAGACCTAAATAGACATTTCTCCCAGAAGATATACAGATTGCCAACACACACGAAAGAATATTCAACATCATTTATCATTAGAGAAATGCAAATCAAAACTACAATGAGATATCATCTCACACCAGTCAGAATGGCCATCAGCAAAAAATCTACAAATAATAAATGATGGAGAGGGTGTGGAGAAAAGGGAACACTCTTGCACTGCTGGTGGGAATGCAAATTGATACAGCCACTATGGAGAACAGTATGGAGGTTCCTTAAAAAACTACAAATAGAACACCCATACGACCCAACAATCCCACTACTGGGCATATACCCTGAGAAAACCATAATTCAAAAAGAGTCATGTACCAAAATGTTCATTGCAGCTCTATTTACAATAGCCAGGACATGGAAGCGACCTAAGTGTCCATCGACAGATGAATGGATAAAGAAGATGTGGCACATATATACAATGGAATATTACTCAGCCATAAAAAGAAATGAAATTGAGTTATTTGTAGTGAGGTGGATAGACCTAGAGTCTGTCATACAGAGTGAATTAAGTCAGAAAGAGAAAAACAAATACCGTATGCTAACACATATATATGGAACTTAAGGAAAAAATAAAAAGGTCATGAAGAACCTAGGGGTAGAACGGGAATAAAGACAAAGACACATGCCTACTAGAGAATGGACTTGAGGATACGGGGAGGGGGAAGGGTAAGCTGTGACAAAGTGAGAGAGTGGCATGGACATATATACACTACCAAACGTAAAACAGATAGCTAGTGGGAAGCAGCCGCATAGCACAGGGAGATCAGCTCGGTGGTTTGTGACCACCTAGAGGGGTGGGATAGGGAGGGTGGGAGGGAGGGAGACGCAAGAGGGAAGAAATATGGGAACATATGTATAACTGAGTTACTTTGTTATAAAGCAGAAACTAACACACCATTGTAAAGCAATTATAGTCCAATGAAAATATTAAAAAAAATTAACTTTATCTTAACATAGAAACTGTGTATTAATTCTATCACTCTGCTTCTAGAAGGATTTGTTATGACTAGATTGGAGTTTCAAACAGGTACTTTAGGCAGAAACTAGAACACAATGAAAAGCTTGAGAATTCTCTCTTCCAGCTCATAACTAATATTTTATGTTTGATCAGTCTGGCTGAGGTCACTTTTTAATTAATGTCACAAAGAAATTTTTCTGATTTCATATTAGAAAAGACGTGCTTCTTGTTTAAAACAAACATGAAAAATTAAAAAGAAAAAATGTATAATCCCATAATCTTAAAGTAATCTGCTAATATTTAATTTTGTTCCAGTCATATAAATACATGTAAATATCATATCTTGCTTTTTACCTCTTAGCATATAATGAAATTTATCCTTGGGTTCCAAGATACTGCTTTTGGCTGTTGTTTCCCTCCATATATGTGTGATTGTGAAGAGTAATATAAAATTAGACTGCTTTATAAAAATGTAAGAAACACTGGTAAACATTTAATTAAATATTACTAAAGCTCTCATTTTATTCTCTCATGGAGGTCTCTTTGTTTGGTAGTTAGCTTGTGTTGTTCATTTGCCCCACTGCTGAAAATGTGGGCAACTGGAAATAATGAGAGGTCAAAAATACAGAGAAATCATTCATCTTCAGCTTTTTCTCCATAAACAAAAACTGAATAAATATGACCTCTTTTGTACTGACAGCAGTAAACTATCCCTTTTCTTTGATCTGAATATACATCCAGACATTGAGAGAAAAAGATGGGAAAGGGAGGGGGAACGAGAGAAAAAACAGGGAGAGAGAGAAAGAGCACAGACACAAACACAGCAAGAACATGAGAGAAAGAGAGGAGAAAAGGAGTAACCAGAAAAACAAGAGAGATACACAGCAGAGACAGTGAGACAAGAGACAGCATGGGGTGGGGTGGAGGAGAGCACAAGTGCACAGAATGCGGGTGCACAGAGGTAGAGAGAAAGAACACAGAAGCAGACAGGGTGCAAAGATACTGTAATAAGACAAAAGCATGAACTATAGAGCCTGGGAACAGCCTGCACAGACACAGCAGAGAGAGGCACAGAAAGAATGAGTCAAAGAAAGAGTAGGTGTAATCAAAGGAAGAAGGGAAGAACAAGCAGGCAGTTGCACTTATTCCCTTATATTGACTCTTAACCCCTCAAATGTACATGTCCTAGGTACACATGTTCAGGAAAAAAAAGCATTAGCATATCTAAGGAAACCTGGGTTAAAGATAAGATAGGCAGTTCAAAAAAGAAGAAATACGGTCGATAAACACACAAAAGAAACTAAAAACTCCGTATGATTAAAGAAATGTGGATCAGGATAGATACCATATTTCTGCCCTATGTGGCAAATATTAACAAGAATGCTATTGGCAGGTACTGACCAAAATATTATTACACATTACTGGTGAACAAATAATTGAATCAACATTTCAGAAGGACAATTTAGTAGTGTGGATTAAACATTTTTAATGTGCACAATTGGTAACCCAGAAATTCCATGTTTAGAAATGTTTCTCAAGGAAATTGAAAAATTCAGAAAGATGTAACAAGACTACCCATCGAAGTGCAGATTATGATAAAGAGAAATTCAAAAACAAACTTAAATATCTGTCATTAGGAACTAACTATTATATTTATACAATGGAACCCATAAAGCTATTAACAATGACTACATAAATCTTTATTTACTGCATAGAAAAATGTCTATGATATACTAAGTGCAGAGCTTCAAAACAATATACATAGTATGATTTCATTTTTTTGGACTGTTGTTTCTCTCCATATACGAACATGATTGTGAAGACTGATATGAGATCAGCCTGTTTTATAAAAGTGTAAGAAACACTGGTAAACATTTAATTAAACATTAATAAAGCTCTCATTTTATGCTCTCATGGAGTTCTTCATTTGATATTTAGCTTCATTAGATTGCAGACCTAATAAAATAGATCCAAGATAGGCAGTAGGTATGTGAATCAGAAAATATAAACCTCGAAGCTTATCTATAATGTTAATCATGACTATTTCAGGATGGTGAGAATTATGGGTGGTTTCCAAGGTCTTTATATTTTATATATTATCTAAACTCTTTATATTTAGTTATCTTTTTGCTTTTATACTCAAAAGTAATAAAATATCTTTTTTGACAAAAGTATTTAGTAATAAAGAGACGAGAGAGATGTAAAGTGTAGAAGCATCAACCACAGGCCAAGTCCCTCACTCCACAGGCTATGATAAGGAAAGACATAAGCATCGTTCTAGCTGAGAGGAATGAGCCTACAGAAAAGGAAGAAATCGAATATAAAAGAGAGAGAGGAAACAAAACTGAGAAAACAGATAATGGATTTTAGAAAACATGACAGCACAGAGACCTTAATGAACCTTTTCTTTCATAACTGAAAGACACAAACAAAAAGTATCAAAAAGTTTTAAAAAATAGGGCATCCCTGGTGGCACAGTGGTTAAGAATCTGCCTGCCAAGGCAGGGGACATGGGTTCGAGCCCTGGTCAGGGAAGATCCCACATGCCGTGGAGCAACTAAGACTGTGTGCCACAGCTACTGAGCCTGCGCTCTAGAGCCCACGAGCCATAACTACTGAGCCCACGTGCCACAACTACTGAAGCCCACATGCCTAGAGCCCGTGTTCCACAACAAGAGAAGGCACCGCAATGAGAAGCCTGTGTACCACAAGAGTAGCCCCCACTCGCCACAACCAGAGAAAGCCCGTACACAAAGACCCAACGCAGCCAAAATAACTAACTAAATAAATCAACAAATTTATTAAAAAAGTAAAAAAAAAATTCAGAGTCTAGGGAACAGACTCAACTCACGCCACAAAATTCCAGAAATAATATCTGAAGAAACAACTGGGAATAAATATAAGGAGCCACCACAAAGCTCTTCCTACACAAAGGACCATACAAAAGGGTAAAAGGTGAGTCAACAATTCAAACTACCCCACTGTTATCTCAGAAAAGGGACTGAGGTAATAAGTGGCCCAGGAGAAAGGTAAATGTCCCAATTGGAGACATGTTCCCTGTCAAAATAGCTCCTTATGCCCTTGCCAGAATGGTTTACTGTAGGCCAGCTTTGGCCAGGAAGAAGTCAGAAAAAGGGATGGGAAATAACTTTTTAAGTCTAAATATCTTAGTTTTATTACTAAGATTTGCTAGAAAAAAATAAGGCCTCAGTCATATCACTGCCTACACAACAATGCTATGAAAGCAGCTACCAGGTGACTTTACAGTAGTGTAATAGCAAAACCCCAAGAGCATGCCCTATAGAACAAGATACTTTCCTCACCTCCACACTTGATAAGGTGGCCATCAATTTATGAGTTTGAAAACAATGGCAGAGAAAAATGTCACCTACTGTAGCTGTCCAGAGTTCTAGAATCAATTACTATCTTTCTGCCTTTCCCAAACTCTGAGGGGCAAAAGAAATACAAGCCATACACAATCAGCCTTCAAGTTCATGTCCTAGGAAGGGGACTCAAGCAGTATCTTGTAAATAGGTAATAAGGTCATCAAATGTGATCAAATAAATGGTTGTGATCAAATAAATGGTTTCCACAGAACCGTTTTGAGACAAAGGTAATCTGAAAACAAAAGAAAAGGATTTATGAAAATATTCTATAGCATTAAAGTGGAAGAAAGGGGGCTTCCCTGGTGGCACAGTGTTTAAGAATCTGCCTGCCAATGCAGGGGACATGGGTTCAAGCCCTGGTCCAGGAAGATCCCATATGCCACGGAGCAACAAAGCCAGGGTGCCACAATTACTGAGCCTGTGCTCTAGAGCCTGCGAGCCACAACTACTGAGCTCACACTCCACAACTACTGAAGCCTGCGTGCCTAGAGCCTGTGCTCCACAACAAGAGGAGCCACGGCGAGGGCTTCCCTGGTGGCGCAGTGGTTGAGAGTCCCCCTGCCGCTGCAGGGGACATGGGTTCGTGCCCCGGTCCGGGAAGATCCCACATGCCGCGGAGTGTCTGGGCCTGTGAGCCATGGCCGTGGAGCCTGCGCGTCCAGAGCCTGTTGCTCCGCAACGGGAGAGGCCACAACAGTGAGAGGCCCGCGTACCGGAAATAAAAAAAAAAAGAAAAAGAAGAAAAAAAAGAAAAAAGAGGAGCCACGGCAATGAGAAGCTCGTGCACCACAATGAAGAGTAGCCCCCGCTCACCACAACTAGAGAAAGTCTGGGCGCAGCAATGAAGACCCAATGCAGCCAAAGATAAATAAATAAAATAAATAAATTTATAAACAAAAAAGTGGAAGAAAGGAAGGAAAAAAAGAAGGGAAAGAGAAAGAATTTATTTTGCCAGAAGGTTTACCCATTTTAGTCAATAAAGAATTTGTACTCTCACTCTAGAGAAAATTTAAAAAGAACATGGACTTAATAAAATGGATCCAAGATAAGCTCAGACAATAGAGGGAGACTAAAAGGTAGTTGACAAATTAACATACTTCATCAAAAAATTAACGAATGTCTGCCATGTGTTGGGAAACCAAGGACAGGTACCAAAGGAAAAAAACTGACAGAAATGAACGGAGACATAGACAATTCAATAGTAATAGCTGGAGACTGCAATATTACACTTTCAAAATGGACAGAAAAACTCGACAGACCAATAAGGAAATAGAAGGCTTGAACAACACTATAATCCAACTAGACCTAAAGACATATACATAATACTCCAACCAACAGAAGCAGAATACACATTCTTCTGGGGGCACATATAATGTTCTCCAGGAGAGACCATATGCTAGGCCATAAAACAAGTCACAGTACATTTACAAATTATACAAAGTATGTTTTCTGACCACAATGGAATGAAACTAGAAATCAATAAGGAAATTTGGGAAATTCAAAAATATAGAGAAATAAATGACACACTCTTAACTACCAATGTTCAAAGAAGAAATCACAAGGGCAATTAGAAAATGAGATGAATGAAAATGAAAGCAAAGCATACCCAAACTTATGGGATGCAGTGAAGGCAGAGCTTACAGAAATTTGTATCTGTAAATGTCCATATTAAAAGAAGAAAGATTTTGAAACTATAACCTCACCTTCAACCTTAAGAAACCAGAAAAAGAAGACCAAATAAAAGCTAAAGCAGGCAAAATGAAGGAAATTATATAGATTAGAATGAAAATAAATGAATCAGAGAATCAAAAAAAGAGAAAAATCAAAGAAATCAAAAGTTGGTTCTTTGAAAAGGTCAACAAAAATGGACAAATTTTTAGCTAGAACTTACCAAAGGGAAAAAGGGGAAAACTCAAATCATTTAAATTAAGAATGAACCAGGGGATGTTACTACCAATCACACAGAAATTAAAAAGGATCATAAGGGAATATTATGAACAATTACATGTCAACAAATTAGGTCACCTAGATGAAATAGACAAATTCCTAGAAAAACGACCTACCCAAACTGACTCAAGCAAAAATAGAAAATCTGAACAGACCTATAATAAGGACAGAGGCTGAGTCAGTAATCAGAAAACACCCCCCAAAGAAAAGCCCAGGCCCAAACTGGTGAATTCTAAAAAACATTTAAAGTAGAATTAACAACAACCATTCATAAACTCAAAAAACAACATCATCAAAACAGAATGAGAAGAAGGATTACTTCCCAATTCATTCTATAAGGAGAGTATTACCCTGATAAAAAAGGCAAAGATACAGTAAAACTACAGACCAATACTCCTTATGAATATAGAAGGAAAATCCACAACAAAATACTAGCAAACTGAATCCAGCAACACAGAAGAGGGATTATACATCAAAACCAAGAGGAATTTATCCCAGGAAGGCAAAGTTGGTTCAATATATGATTATCAATCAACGTAACACACCATATTCATAAAGAAAACATAGGATCATTTCATTATACATAGAAAAAGCACATGGCAAAACCCAAACCCTTCCAAAATAAAAAAACTCAACAAAACAGGAATAGAAGAGAACTTCCTCAACCTGATAAAGGGCATTTATAAAAAAAACTCACAGCTAACATCATGCTTAATGACGAGAAAGATTTCTCCTTAAAATCAGGAACAAGACAAGGATACTCATTCTTAACACTTCTATTCAACACAGTACTGGAGGTTCTAGCAAGGGCAACTAGGCAAGAAAAAGAGATAAATGACATGATATCAGAAAGAAGAAGGAAAACGATCTCTATTTGCAAATGACACAATATTTTATACAGAAAACACTAAGGAACACATGAACACACAAACAAACACATATTACTCAAACCTATAAGCAAGTTCAGCAAAGTTGCAGGAACCAAAATAAATACAAAAATCAGTAATATTCCTGTACAACAAGGAAAATTCCCAAAATGAACTTAAGAAAACAATACTAGTTACATTGGTATCAAAAAGAATAAAATACTCAGGGATACTTTTAACAACAGAAGTGCCAAACTACAAAGAAGTGGAACCCACAAACATCACTGAAGAAACTAAAGATGACCTAAATAAATGGAAAACACCCTAGTTCATGGATTAGAAGATTTAATATCGTTATGACAGCAGTACTCCCTAAATTTGTCTACAGTTTCAATGCAATCCCTACCCACGATTCAAGTTGTCTTTTTTTTTTCTTTTTGGTATAAACTGACAAGCTGATCTGAATATTCCTATGACCTAAGAATAGATAAAACAATCTTGAAAAAGAAAAAACAAAGTTAGAGGACTCACACTAATTAGACAGTGTGGTAGTGGCATAAAGAGTGACATATAGATCAATAAAATAGGGTTTATAGTCTAGAATAAACCCTTACATTTATAATCAATCACTTTTTTTTCCATTCTTTTATTTTTATTTTTCTGATTTTTTTTTTCTTCTGATCAATTGATTTTTGCCAAGGGTGCCCAAACAATTCAATGGAAGAAAGAACAGTCTTTGTAACAAATGGTACTAAGACACTGGATATCCACAGGCAAAAGAATAAAACTGTACTACCTCAACGCCACACACAAAAGTTAACTAAAAAATGATCATAGAACTAAAAGTAAGAACTAAAATTATAAAACTTTTAGAAGAAAAAAAGTAAATATTTTGTAACCTTGGGTTAGACAATAGTGTTAGATATGACATGAAAAGCACAAGTGACAAAAGAAGAAACAGACAAATTGTACTTTGTCAAAATTAAAACTTTTGTACCACAAATAAAATCATCAAGAAAGTGAAAAGGACGGCACAGAATGTAAGAGCATGTTTGCAAAACATATCCTAATAAGGGACTTGTATTCAGAATAGACAAAGAAACATAATTCAGTAATAAAATGACAAATAAGCCAATTTTAAAATGGGCAAAGGATCGGGATAGACATTTCTCTAAAGGTAAACAAATGGCCAATAAGCATATGAAAAGATGCTCAACATCTTAGTCATTAGTGAAATGCAAATTAAAATCATTAAAAAGTGAGATACCTCTTCACACCCATTAAGACAGCTATTATCAAAAGACAGACAACAAGTGTTGATGAGGATGTAGACAAATTGAAATATGATCCAGATGGGAATATAAAATGGTGCAGCCACTTTGGAAAGCACTTTGGCAGTTACTCAGAAGCTTAAACAGAGTTACCATATGATCCAGCAATTCTACTCCTAGGTATATATGTAAGAAAATTGAAGAAATTTGTGCATACAAAAACCTGTACATTAATGTTTACAGCAGCATTTTTCATTATGGCCAAAACAGCAGACACAATCCACATGTCCAACAACTCATGAATAAACATGTTGTATATGTATTTGAAATACTGCTTGTTACTGTTCATAACAAACAACAAGTACTGATTCCTGCTACAAAATGGATGAACCTTGAAAATATTAAGTAAAAGAAGCCAGACACAAAAGGCCACATATTGCATGATTTGCTCATAAAAAATGTCCCCAATAGGCAAATTCATAGAAACAGAAAGTAGATTAATGGTTGAAGGCTAGGAAATGACTGTTAAGGGGCACAGGGTTTCTTTTTGGTATGACAAAAAGTTCTGGAATTAGTGGTGACGGCTGTATAACCTCCTCTGAATATACTAAAAACCACTGAATTGTATACTTTACAAGAATGAATTGTAAGGTATGTAAATTTTATTTTTAAAAAATCAATAGAGATTGACCAACACGGAGACATACCCTGGGAAAGTAAGAAAACTTAGATTTTAAAAACCCAACAACAATCCAGGATCCAATAGGGAAAAAATATTAGGGTTGCCTCTGGCACAGAAATATTAATGTATATGCCCAGAAAGGGGGAGCAAATCTGACTGAGTTTTGAATTAAAGGTTATTATTCAAAAGTTTTATACCCAAACAAGTTGTTATTCCTATACAAAGGTTACAGAATGATAATCTCAAATTTATAAGAACTGAAGAGATGCTCACTCCTGAACAACTGTTGAAAAATCTATTTTTATTTAGATTATTTAAATTAATAAACTCACAATTACACTGAAAAGACTCACGATACTGACCCTCTTTAAAAAACACATAAAAGGGCTTCCCTGGTGGCGCAGTGGTTGAGAGTCCGCCTGCCGATGCAGGGGACACGGGTTCGTGCCCTGGTCCGGGAAGATCCCACATGCCACGAAACGGCTGGGCCCGTGAGCCATGGCCGCTGAGCCTGCGCGTCTGGAGCCTGTGCTCCGCAACGGGAGAGGCCACAACAGTGAGAGGCCTGTGTACCGCAAAAAAAAAAAAAAAAAACCAACAAAAAAAAAGACATAAAATGGTGATTTTGCTTACAACATGGAAGAAAAATGTTATACTTCTTAAAAACAAAGCTAATCAATACAGTAGTAATAGTACCATAATGAACTGAGACAACATTCACAAAATATAACAAATATTGTTATGTTGGGGGAAGTGTGTGTAGGTGGGGAGTGAGGAGAAGTAGGGCAAGTGCAACCAGTTTCTTGATTTTTCATATAATGGAGTCAATAGATACTATTTCATATCTGGGTGATATTTTGAGACAGTGGCTTAAGCATATTGGTTAATTACATGGCTGCTAAGTTAGCAAAAAAACAACTCGAAGGAGATCATATAGCAATAAAAAAAATTGAAAACAGTAAATCATTAAAAATGATAAGAAACCCTGAAGAACCAAAACAATTTTGAAAAAGAACAACAAAGTTGGAGGATTCACACTTCCTGATTTCAAAACAGTAATATAATAACAGTGTGGTACTGGCATAAAGATAAATAGATCAATGGACTAGAATAGAGAGCCCAGAAATAAACCTTTGTGCCACATGGTCAAATGACCTCTGACCCTTGACAAGGGACCAAGACCATTCAACAGGAAAAGAGCAGTCCCCTTAACAAATGGTGCTGGGAAAACTGGATATCCACATGCTCTTCAAAAGAATGAAACTGGAAAAGAAAAAGAATGAAGTTGGAGCCTTATCTTACATCATATACAAAAATTACCTCAAAATGGATTAAAGACCTAAAACCATAACATTCTTGGAAGAACACACAGGGGAAAAGCTTCATGGCATTGGACTTGGTAATGACTCCTTAGATATGAAACCAAAAGCACAGGCAGCAAAAGTAAAACTCGACAACTGGGACTACATCAATATTAAAAATTTCTGGGCATCAAAGGACACAATCAACAAAGGTGAGAAGGCAACCCACTGATTGGGAGAAAAAATTATAAATCATATATTTGATAAGAGGTTAATATTCAGAATATGTAAAGAACTTCTACAACTCAATGACCAAAAAATAACACGATTCAAGAAGGAGCAAAGTACTTGAATAGACATTTCTCCAAAGATGATATACAAATGGCCAAGAAGTATATAAAAAGATGCTCCATATAATCATGAAAGAAATGCAAATCAAAAACTTATCACTTCATATGCATTAGGATGCCACTATAAAAAAACCCAGAAAATAACAAGTGTTGACAAAGATGTGGAAAAAGTGGAACCATTGTGTGCTGTTGGTGGGACTGTAAAATGGGCAGCTGCTGTTGAAAACAGTATGGTGGTTCCTCAAATAGTTAAAAATAGAATTACCATATAATCCAGCCACTCCACTTCTGGATACGTACCCCCCAAAATTGAAAGCAGGATCTTGAATGGACATTTGTACACTCTAGCATCATTATTCACAATGGTCTAAAGATGGAAGCAACACAAGTATCTATTAATGGATGCATGAATGAATGAACAAACAAAATGTGGTATATATATACAATGCAGTATCATTCAGTCTTAAAGAAAGGACAATCCTGCCAGATGGTACAACACTGATGATACTTGAGGACGACATTATGCTAAGTGAAATAAACGTATTACTTAAAGACAAACACTGTATTCCACTTACATGAGGTACCTAAAGTAGTCAAATTCTTAGAATGGTGGTTGCTAGGGGCTTGAGCATAAGGTGGAATGGGGAGTTGCTATTTGAGTCAGTGTAGAAATTCAGTTTTGCAAGATGAAAAGAGTCCTAGAGATGGGTGACGGTGATGTCTGCACAACAATATGAATGTATTTAATACCATTAAACTACACCATGCACAAAAACAAATTCAAAATGGATTAAAGACTTAAATGTAAGAACTGAAACCACAACCAAAAAAAAAGACAAAACTTCTTGAAGAAAACATAGGCAGTAAGCTCTTTGACACTGATCTTAGTAATTTGTTTTTGCATATGTCTCCTCAGGCAAGGGAAACAAAACCAAAAATAAACAAATGGAACTACATCAAACTAAAGAGCTTTTCCACAGTGAAGGGAACTATCATCTACTGAATGGGAAAAGATATCTGCAAGCAATCTATCTAATAAGGGGTTAATACCCAGAATATACAAAGAACTCATACAACTCAACATCAAAAACCCAAACAACCGAATTTTAAAAAATGGGCAAAGGATCTGAATAGACACTTTTGCAAAGAAGACATACAGATGGCCAAGAGGCACATGAAAAGATGCTCAACATCACGAATCATCAGGGAAATGAAAATCAAAACCACAATGAGATATCTATCACCTCACACCTGTCAGAATGGCTATTAGCAAAATACAACAAGTACTGGCAAGGATGAAGAGAAAAGGGAACACTCATGCACTGTTGGTGGAAACGTAAATTGGTGCAGCCACTATGAAAAACAGTTTGGAGGCTCCTCACAAAATTAAAAACAGAACCATCACATGATCCAACAATTAACATATGGGTATTTTTCTGAAGAAAACAAAAACACTAATTCAAAAAGATATATACACCCCTATGTTCACTGCAGCATTATTTACAATAGCCAAGATATGCAAGCAACCTAAATGCCCATGGATAAAGAAAATGTGGTGTATATATTTATGAAACGGAATATTGTTCAGCCATAAAAAGAATGAAATCTTGCCATTTGCAACAACATGGATGGACCTAGAGGTTATTATGCTAAGTGAAATCTAAAAAACAAAACAAGCACAACAAAACAGAAACAGAGTTACAGATAGAAAACAAACAGGTGGTTGTCAGAGGGGAGGTGGTGAAGGGAGGAAAGAAATAGGTGAGGGAGATTAAGAAGTACAAACTTCCAGTTGTAAAGTAAATGAGCCACGGGTATTAAGTGTACAGTGTGGAGAATACAGTCAATAACTATGTAACATCTTTGCATAGTGACATATCGTAACTAGACTTACCATGGTGTTTGAAATGTATAGAAATATCAAATCACTATTTTGTGCACAGGAACTAACATAATGTTGTAGATTAATTATATACTTCAGGAAAAAAAACTCATATAAAAAGATCAGATTTGTGGTTAACAGAGGCAATGGGTGGGGGGAGGGAGTGGGAATTGGTTGAGGGCAGTCAAACTTCCAGTTATAAGGTAAACAACTGTTAGGGATGTAATGTACAACATGATAAATAAAACTAACACTGCTGTATATTATATATGAAAGTAATTAAGAGAGTAAATCCTAAGAGTTCTCATCACAAGGAAAATACTTTTTTCTATTTCTTAAATTTTGAATCTGTATGAGATGATACATATACACTAAACTTACTGTGATAATCATTTCATGATGTATGTAAGTAAAATCATTATGCTGTACTCAAACAAACAGTGCTGTATGTCAATTAAATCAATAGAACTGGAAGAAAAATAAAATAGAATTACAAAGAAAAAATGGTTAAGATGATAAATTTTGTTATGCATATATTATCACAATTAAAATAATAAAGAAAAAGAAAGAAAACACGAGAATCAAATACTTAGGAATAAATTTAGACAAGAAGGTATAACACTTGTACATTGGCAACTACAAGACCTTACTGGAAGAAATTAAAGACCTAAATAAATTGAAAAACATCCTGTGTTCATCAACTGGAAGACAATGTTGTTAAGATGGCAATAAACTCCAAAGCAAGCTAAATATTAAATGCAATTAATATAAAATTCCCAACAACCTTTTCAGCAGAAATTTTAAAAAGCTGATCCTAAAATTCATATGGAGACACAAGGGCCCTGATTAGCCAAAACAGTCTTTAAAAAGAACAAACTTGGAAGACTCATACTTCTCAATTTTAAAACTTACTACAAAGCTACAGTAACTAAATCAGTGCAGTAATGGCATATAGATCGGCATATAGATCAATGGAACAGAACTGAAAGCCTAGAAATAAGCCCTCACATCTATGGTCAACTGATTTTTGACAAGGGTGCCAAGACCATTCAATGGAGAAAGAACAGTCTCAACAGCTGATTTTGGGACAATTCCACGTGGAAAGAATGTTTGACCCCTACCTCATACCATATAAATAAATTAACTCAATATACATCCAAGATGCAAATGAAAGAACTAAAAGTATAAAATTCTTGAAAGAAAATATATGGACAAATCTTCATGACTTTGGTTAAGAATCCACCTGACAATGCAGGGTTCAAGCCCTGGTCCAGGAAGATCCCCCATGCCAAGGAGCAACTAAGCCCGGGCCCCACACTACTGAGCCTGCACTCTAGAGCCCACGAGCCACAACTACTGAGCCAGCAAGCCACAACTACTGAAGCCCGTGCACCTAGGGCCCGTGCTCTGCAACGAGAGAAGCCACCACAATGAGAAGCCCACACGCCACAACGAAGAGTAGCCCCCGCTTGCCGCAACTCAAGAAAGCCTATGCACAGCAACGAAGACCAAAGGCAGCCAAAAATTAATTTTAAAAAATGGCCAACAAGCACATAAAAAGATACTTAACATCATTAGTCATTATGCAAAGGGAAAGGCAAAACAAACCACAATCAAAATGACAATGAGTATGAGATACCACTTTGTACCTACTGGGATGGCAAAAAAAAAAAAGTAAATAAAGAGTGTTGGTGAATATGGAGAAATTGGAACCCTTAGAAATTGCTGCTGGGAATGTAAAATGGTGTGGCCACTGTGAAAAACAGTTTGACGGTTCCTAAATAAGCTTAAAATAAAATTACCAAATGATCCAGCATTTTCAACTCTTATGTGTATACCCAAAAGAACTGTATGTAGGTGTTCAAATAAAAACTTGTACACAAATGTTCATATCAGTTCTATTCACAATAGCCAAAAGGTAGAAAAACCTAAATGTCCACGAATGGATGAACAGATAAATAAAATGTGTCTAAACATATAATGAAATATTATTCAGCCATAAAAAGCAATGAAGTATTGACAGGTGCTAGGACATGGATAAATCTCAGAAAGATTATTCTAGAGTCAAAGAAGCTTGACACAAAGGCCACATATGATATGATTCTAATTAAATGAAATAACCAGAATAGGCAAGTTCACAGAGACAAAAAGTAGATTAGTGATTGATAGGGGCTGGTAGGAAGGGGGAATAGAGAGTAACTGCTTAGTGGGTATGAGGTTTCCACTAGGGTGATGAAAAAGCTCTGAAACTAGATAGTGGTGATAGTTGTAAAACACTGTGAATATACTCAGTGCCACTGAACTGCATACTTTAAAATGATAAAACTGTAAACTTTGTTATGTGTATGTATTTTAGTACACACACCAAAAAACCCTCTACCTGCATCCTTTCCCCCTACCTCCTCTATGGAACAAAAGGCCTCAATCTGTGTCTTTCCCAATTTTTGGCTTACTTTAAAAAAGAGTCTTATTGTACTATTTATATGTGTAATTACTATCATTTAATACCTACCAAAAACTCAATTGAGAAATAATATTTATGGGTAAATGTCTGAATGTTTTGTGCCTTCTTTCGGCTAAACCAGTGGTCTCCAAATTGTTTTGATCATGGGGTCCCACTGATAAAACATTTTTAAGTACAAATTACTAAAGTAGATATTTATTTATAAATTATATATTATTGCTCTACTCATACACTGTAAAACATATACAAAAATATAAACTTTAAAAGGTTCATACTCCAATGAACCATTTTGCAAGTATCCCTATTTGGAGAGCACCTGTCCAAATCAATTTTATCTTGGGTTAAAGTAATGGTCTGCAATTTACTGACCCCTTGAAATCTGCCTTTATGGAATTCCCTAAACAAAGGCCATATTAGCCTTATATGATTGTTGTTACTGAGAATGTACTGTAAGGATGCCGATGAAGATTTTGTTACACCACAATGCCTTCTTTATGAGGACAGATGAGAGAAATTTAAGAAGCCTTAGTATCAGAAATATCTGTAATGCTTTTGAAAATTTAGTTTGCTTTTATATTAGAGTTATGTAATTGATCACAAAATTCTAGCAACACTAATTTCTAGAAAACATAAAGCAAAATTTGTGGCTCATCTTTAGCAACCATATCCACAAGGTATCAACTTGCCTTCCCATCACTCTTAATTCTTCATGTATTTATTTTTTAAATCATGTTGTACCTCACCCCTCCCTGGCTTCAGTCTAATTTTCCATCATTCCAATTCTTCATTTACTTAAAAAACAATCATATCATATTACTTATATATGTGTGTGTGTGTGTATGCTTAAAAGCACCTCAAAATTTCTTAAAAGACAGGGAGGAATGAATAAACAAAAACCAACAGGCAATATTGTTCAGAATGGAGGTCATTCTAAACTTGAAGATCCCCTGTACCAAAGGTATAGACTTTGGAGATTTTGCAGCATTTAGCAGCAAAACCTTTCATCCAAAGGGTAATTCGTAAATGAGTGTTGATGAAAAGAATGACAACTCAAACAGCACTGTACTACACTTTCTCACTCTTTTCCAGCTGGTAAGAAATGTTACAGTGAGGAAAGGGCAATTGGCTTTTTTTCACCTGTGTGCAAAGCTTAACTAAAAAGTCCATGAAAAATGCAGTCATATTGCCAGATGGAATTTGCAGCCATGTACCTGGACGTGTTTCCTTCTGGTGTGTTCTGAAGTAATTTGGGGATAACCTGTATTCAATGGTTTCTTGTTTTTCTTGCTCCGCTTCTCAAGGTATCTCCTCTGATGGTCGGTGATGCTGCTGTATAATTTAATTCGCCTGGGTGACAAACAAACTCTTTCATGACCAAAAGCATGGATCAGTCGGGCAGTATCAATGGTGGAAATAGAGCTGCTCCTCTCATGCAGAGTCACTTCCTTATCTGTTTGGGTCAATATATCTGATTCCACAGAAGTGGTGGTGGAAAGGATGTTGGTGGCAGTATCTGTGAGCAGCTCACTCTCCTCTGAGTGTCTAGAATCTGAAGAAGTGTTATTTATATAATGAAAACCTGGCAGTTTTCTCAAAATATATTTATCAAATTTAATCTGTTCAATTTTAATCTGATTGGACCTCCCAGCTTGATGAGTAGAAAGAATCTTGTTTTTTTTAAGATCTCCTGTGTTTCTATGGCATTTCTCCAGGCTTTTATACTGTTTCTTTTTCTGAAGCTTGTTTTTCTGCTGTTGCTGTCTACCACTCCATTCCTTAACATCTTGTTTCCCTTTGCTATCATCCTGTGTACTTTCTGAGGGCTGGAGAAAATGTGTGATGGGATGCTGAAGAAGTTTAGCCAAATGATCAAGTCGCTCCACCAAGGAAAGTTCCTTCTTGGCACTGAACTCAGGAGGTTTCTGTTGCCTCTGTCGCTCCTGATACCTGTTCCAGAGTTCATTTAAACTCACAGTGTGCTGAGCTGTTAACTCTGGGGTGGCCTTATGATCCCTTTTTAGGTCATTAACTTGTTTGTCATATTTTAGAAAATCTCTAGCCTGACTTTTAGTAGTATGCTTTACTTCTTTGTTTTCCAAGTTTACATTGATACTGAGGCTCTCTATTGTGGTATAATCTGACTTTGTCTTTGCCACATTTTGATAAGAGGAAGGAAGACAAGTGTGTTCTCTTTGTTTGTCTGGATGATGCTGAAAGGAATCTTTCCAAGAATGACTCATGAAAACTCTTCTTCCTAAGGATTCATGGCAAAAATCTTGATCACTTGGTAGGTGCACTGGATGATGAAAGTAAAACTTAGCTGACCTGAAGACAGAATGGGTGGTATTTTCAAATTCTGAATGACATCTGGACTCTGAAAAGGCAAAAAAAAAAAAAAAAAAAAAAGATTTTGAAGGACTTTCAAAATATTTGCATTCCATTTAAAAATAGTATTCACATTTAATTCTTTAGATACAAAACAAAGACTGAAGGAAAGAATGGTCTATATAAAGATTAAGAAAATTCACTGCCTGGACAAAGGATTCATGCCTTGTGCCTAGTGGCCAGATTGGCATGGTAATAGTTTAAGAGACTCAGGATCAAAAGACCCAGATTCTGGGCTGGATTCTGCCACAGACTGGCTGTATGACCTTGAGGAGGGCATTTTGGTCCCTGGGATGTAACAGCAGCTGCTATGTATTACTGCTTGCTATGTGTGGGGTATTATGAATATGCTCTATATCTGTTTTTTTCCCCTCTTATAAAACTGAGAGAGAGGTATTATTAATTTCATTTTCAGCTAAGAAACCTGAGACTTTATTTTTATCATCAGTAATTAAATGGATGGAATTTTAAAAACTCCAACCCTTTACATGTTTTAGAGCCTTGAAAAACTCTTTTTTGTGAAACATCTTCACACCCCCTCAATTTTTTTTATTGTGGTAAAATACACCTAATATAAATTACCATCTTCCATCTTCACATTTTGACAGTCATTCTATATCAAAACAGGCATTTTAAGATGTAGAACATCTTAACAACTATAAACCGTAATTGTAAACATTAATTCAGTTTCCATACACATTTTTAGAGTTCTAAGTCTAAAGAAACAGACATACACATGAAACAAAGTATCACTTGTAACTATGGGATCCATTCTTCCTTCTCTATAGATTATTGGTAATCAGAATTTTCACTAAATACTCTGGGAATCCCTAAGACAATTTCCCCAATATATAGTGGGATACATGGAATCTGCTTTTATATCTAAAGTATAGAAAGACTCTCAAACCTCCCAATGAACAAAAGTCCAGGACCAGGTGGCTTCACTGTTGAATTCTACCAAACATTTAAGGAAGAATTAATATGAAAGATTCTCAAACTCTTCCAATAAACAGAACAGAACACTTCCAAACTTATTTTGTAAGGCCCACATTACCCTGTTACCCAGACGTTACCTAGATACCCAGTGTAGATACACTACAAGAAAATTACAAGCCAATATCCCTGATGAACACACATGCAAAAAAAACCCAAACAAAACATTAGCACACCAAATTCAATAATATATTAAAAGGATTATACACTATGATCAAGTGGGATTTATTCCAGGGATGCAAGGACGGTTCAACATCTACAAATCAATCAATGTGGTACATGACACTAACCAAATAAAGGATAAAAATCATATAATCAATAGATGTAGAAAAAGCATTTGAGAGAACTCAAAATCTATTCATGATAAAAACTCTCAACAAAGTAGGTCTAGAGGAAACATAGCTCAACGACCATTTCTGACAAGACCATAGCTAACATACTCAATGGTGAAAAATGGAAAGCATTTCCTCTAAGATCAGGTACAAGACAAGGATATCCACTGGCATCACGTTTATTGAACACAGTATTGGAAGTCCTAGCCAGAGCAATTAGGCAAGAAAAAGAAACAAAAGGCACCAAATCAGAAGAGAAGCAAAATTGTCACTATGTGAAAATGGCATGATTTTATATATAGAAAACCCTAAAGACTCTTCAAAAAAAAACTGTTATAACTAATACATTCAGTAAAGTTGCAGTATACAAAATTATTTAACAGACAAAAATCTGTTGCATTTCTATATATTAATAATAAACTACCAGAAAAAGAAATTAAAACAATCCTATTCATAATTGCATCAAAAGAATAAAATACCTAGGAATAAGTTTAACCAAGGAGGTAAAAGACCTGTATACTGAAAACATTGATGAAAAAAGCTGAAAAAGACATGAAAAAATGGGAAAATATTCTGTGCTCACAGATTTGAAGAATTAATATTGTTAAAATGTCCACACTACTCAAAACAATCTACAGATTCAACGCAATCCCTATCAAAATTCCAATGGCATTTTCCACAAAAATAGAACAATCCTAAAATTTGTATGTAACCACAAAAGACTCCAAATAGCCAAAGCAATCTTAAAAAAGTAGAAGAAAACTGTAGGCATCACACTCCCTGATTTCAAACTATGTTACAAAGCTACAGTAATCAAAATGGTATAGTACTGGCATAAAAACAGACATGTAGATCAATGGAACAGAATAGAGAGACCAGAAATAAACTCTCACATATAAGGCCGATTACCTTATGACAAAGGAGCCAAGAATATACAATGGGGAAAGGATAGTCTCTTCAATAAATGGTACTGGAAAAACTGGATAGCCACATGCAAAAGAATGAAACTGAACCATTATCTTACACCATACACAAATATCAATTCTAAATGGATTGAAGATTTAAATGTAAGATCTGAAACCATAAAATTCCTAGAAGAAAACATAGGCAGTTAAGAGCTTTGACAGTGGTGTTAGCAATAATTTTTTGAATTTGACACCAAAAGCAAAGACAACAAAAGCAAAAGTAAATAGTAGGAGTACATCCAACTGAAAGGCTTCTGCACAGCAAAAGAAGCCATCAGACTACTGAATGGAAGAAGATATTTGCAAATGATATATCTGACAAGGGGTTAACAGCCAAAATACACAAAGACTTCAACTCAAATAAAACAAACAAACAACCCAATTAAAAAATGGGCACAGGATCTTAATAGACATTTTTGTAAAGAAGACATACGAATGGCTAACAAATACAGGAAAAGATACTCAGCATCAATAATCAGAGAAATGCAAACCAAAACCACAATAAGATATCATGTCACACCTGTCAGAATGGCTATCATCAAAAAGACAAGAAATAACAAGCATTAGTGAGGATATGGAGCTAAAGGTTCCTTTTTCTGTGCACTGTTAGTGAGAATGTAATTGGTGTTGCTGCTATGGAAATCAGTATGGAGGTTACCCAAAGAGTTAAAAATGGAACTACCATATGATCCAGCAATTCTGCTTCTGGGTCTATACACAAAACAATTGAAAGCTTGGTCTTGGAAAGATATTCGTATATGTGTGTTCACTGCAGCACTATTTAAAATAGCCAAGACATGGAAACAACCTAAGTGTCCACTGATGGATGAACAGATAAAGAAAATGTGGTATGGGGGGTGGGAGGAATTGGGAGATTGGGACTGACATATATACACTATTGATACTATGTATAAAATAGATAACTAATGAGAACCTACTGTATATAGCACAGGGAATTCTACTCAATGCACTGTGGTGACCTAAATGGGATGGAAATACATAAAAGAGGGGATATATGTATATGTATAGCTGATTCACTTTGCTGTACAGTAGAAACTAACACAACACTGTAAAGCAACTATACTCCAATAAAAATTAAAACAAAACAAACAAAAAGAAAATGTGGTATAGAGGAAAGTGGGCAAGATGGCAGAGTAAAAAGACCTTGAGCTCACCTCTTCTCACAAGCACACCAAAATCACAACTATCTGCAGAACAACCATTAAAAAAAAACATACACACACAAAAAACTGGAACCCACCAGAAAAAATCTCCTACACCAAAAGACATAAAGAAGGAACCACAACAAAACTGGTAGTAGGGACAGACTCACGATATAATCAAATCCCATAACCCCTATGTAGGTAACCTGAAAACTGGAGAGTAAATATATTACAGAGGTTCTCCCAGGCTGGGGGTCTGGCACTGTTGAGATGAGCCCACAGAGCATTTGGCTTTGAAGGCCAGAAGGCTTAATTGCAGGAGTCCCACAGGACTGGGGTAAATAGAGATATCGCTCTTAAAGGGTGCACATGAAATCTCATATACCCTGGGACACAGGGCCAAAGAAGTAATTTGATAGGAGCCTGGGCCAGACCTACCTGCTGGTCTTGGAGAGTCTCTTGGAGCGTCAGGGGTTGGGGGAGGGTGGCTGAGGCTCACCCTGGGGACATAGACACTGGTGGCAGACATATTGGGGAACACTGTTGTTGGTGGATGACATATTAGCTCATTAGTTCCAAAACCTGGCCCCACCCAACAGCCTGCAGGCAACAGTGCTGGGACGCCTCAGGCCAAGGAACTAACTGGGTCAGGACACAGCTCCACCCATTAGCAGACAGGCTGCCTAAAGACTAAAAAGCTCACAGCTGCCTTTGGACTCGCCCCTAGACATGGCCCAGCCCACCAGAGGGCCAAGACCCAGCACCACCCACCAGTAGAAAGGCACAGGACTCTCCCACCAGGAAGCCAGGCCAAGCCTCTAGACCAGTCTCATTCACCAGGATACAGGCACCAAAAGCAAGAAAACTATGATTCTGCAGTGCAGGCCAGAGCCTACCCTAGGACCAGCTGGGCCCTGGACTGGCCCACTAGCAGGCCAAAGAAACCTTCAGGACACTCCAGACCCTGTACCCAACTGTGTCAGGAACCGACACCACCCCCACAACAACCTGAAATGAGCTCTGGGATCCCAGGGCCCTGCAGCTGGACTCCAGGAGCCAGCTCTGCCTGCCAGTAGACCAGCACTAACCCCAGGATCTGGCTTCAACTACCAGTGGGTAGGCAACAACCCTAGGGTCTTCAGGACCCTGACTCCATCCACCAGTGAGCCAGCATTAGCCCCGGGGCCCCTAGGATTCTGCAACCAGCCACACTGTGACCAGGCCCTGCTAAACAGCAGCCAGCAGCATCCACACAAGGCAGGACCTAGCAACCAACCAGACTAGGGGCCTACCAGACTGCCCACATAGTTAGCCCACCACAACAGAAGGCCCAAGTAGCCCTCTTAGGGTGAACCCCTGGAGTACACAGCTTGGGTAACAAGAGGGGAGTGCATTGCTGGAGTGCACAGGATGCCTCCTACAGAGGGCCACTCCTCCAAGGTTGAGAGATGTAACTTACCTACTGCATATATAAAAATACAAATAGCAACTTATTGACAAAATGAGATGGCAGAGGAATATGTTTCAGATGAAGGAACAAGATAAAATCCCAGAAGAAGAACTAAGTGAAGTGGAAACAGGCAATCTACCCAAGAAATAGTTCAGAGTAATGAGCATACAGATGATCAAAGAACTCAGGAGGAGAATGGATGCACAGAACGAGAAGTTATAAGTTTTAAGAAAAGAGTTAGAAAATATAAAGAACAACCAGACATGAAGAATACAATAACTGAAATGAAAAATACAGTGGAAGGAATCAAAGTAGACTAAAGGATTCAGAAGAATGGATCAGTGAGCTGGAAGACAGAGTAGTGGAAATCACTGCCACTGAACAGAAAAAAGATAAAAAAAAAAAAAGAAGAAATGAGGACAGTTTAAAAGATCTCTGAGACAACACCAAGAGCACTAATATCTGCATTACAGGGGTCCCAGAAGAAAAGAGAAAGAGCCCGGGAAAATATTTGAAAGAAAGAGCTCAGGAAAATATTTGAAGAGATAATAGCTGAAAACCGCCCTAACCTGGGAAAGGAAATAGTCATCCAAGTCCAAGAAGTGCAGAAAATCCCATACAGGATAACCCAAAGAGGAACACACCAAGACACGCTGTAATCAAAATGTCAAAAATTAAAGATACAGAGAATACTAAAAGCAGCAAGGGGAAAGCAACAAATAACATACAAAGGAACTCCCATAAGACTATCAGCTGACTTTTCAGCAGGCACTCTGCAGGTTGGAAGGGACTGGCATGATATATTTAAAGTGATGAAAGGGAAAAACCTACATCCAAGAATACTCTACTCAGAAAGGCTCTTGTTCAGATTTGACAGAGAAATCAAAAGCTGTATAGACAAGCAAAGGCTAAAAGAATTCAGCACCACTAAACCAGCTTTATAACAAATATTAAAGGAACTCCTCTAGGTGCAAAAGATATGAGAAAATTATGGAACAAAAAAGCTCACCAGTAAACATACAGTAAAGGTAGGAAATCATTCACAAACAAAGCTAGCAGGAAGATTAAAAGACAAAAGTAGTAAAATCATCTGTATCCACGATAAGCAGTTAAGGGATACAAAAAACAATTTGACGTAAAACATGACATAAAAAACAGTAATCATGAGGCAAGGAGAGTACACATGTAGGGTATTTAAGATGCATTTGAAATTAAGACATCAGCAACTCAGAAGAATCACATATATAGAGAGAGAGACTGCTATACAATAACCTCAAGGTAACCACAAGCCAAAAATCTATAACAGATACACACATACACAAAAAAGGAATCTAAACATAACACTGAAGATAGTCATCAAATCACAAGAGAAGAGAACAAAAGAAAGAAAAAGACGACCTACAGAAACAAATACAAAACAATTAACAAAATGACAGTATACATATTGATAATTACCTTAAACGCAAACAGACTGAATGCTCCAACCAAAAGACACAAACTGGATGAATGGATACAAAAACAAGACCCGTTTATTTGCTGCCTACAAGAGACTCACTACAGATCTAGAGACACATACAAACTAAAAGAGAGGGGATGGAAAAGGTAGTCCACACAAATGAAAATCAAAAGAAAGCCAGAGTAGTAATAGTTATATTAGATGAAATCAACTTTAAAATAAAAACTGTCACAGGAGACAAAGAAGGACACTACAGAATGATCAAGGGATCAATCCAAGAAGAAGATATAACAACTGTAAATATATATGCACCCAACATAGGAGCACCTTAATACATAAGGCAAAATATTAACAGACATAAAAGGAGAAATCAACAGTAGCACAATAATAGTAAGGGACTTTAACACCCAACTTACATCAATGGACAGATCATCCAGACAGCAAATCAATAAGGAAACATAGGCCTTAAATAACACATTAGACCAAAGGGACTTAACTGATATTTATAGAGCATTCCACCCAAAAGCAGCAGAATACACATTCTTTTCAAGTGCACATGGAACATTCTCCAGGATAGATCACATGTCAGGCCACAAAACAAGCCTTCGTAAATTTAAGAAAACTGAAATCATATCAAGCTTCTTTTCCAACCACAACTCTATGGAACTAGAAATCAACTACAAGAAAAAAAAAAACTGCAAAACCCACAAACACGTGGAGGCTAAACAATATGCTACTAAACAACCAAAGGATCACTGAAGAAATCAAAGAGGAAATCAAAAACTACCTAGAGACAAATGAAAACGAAAACACGACGATCTAAGACCTATGGGATGCAGAAAAAGCAGTTCTAAGAGGGAAGTTTATGGTGATACAGGCTTACCTCAGGAAACAAGAAAAATCTCAAATTAACAACCTAAACTTACATCTAAAGCAAGTAGAGAAAGAAGAATAAAAACCAAAGTTAGTAGAAGGAAAGAAATAAATATCAGAGCAGAAATAGATGAAATAGAGACTAAAAAAACAATAGGAAAGATCAATGAAACTAAAAGCTGGCTCTTTGAAAATATAAACAAAATTGATAAACCTTTAGGAAGACTCATCAAGAAGAAAAGGGAGAGGGCCCCAATCAATAAAATCAGAAATGAAAAAGGAGAAGTTACAACCGACACGACAGAAATACAAAGGATCATAAGAGACTACTATGAGCAACTACACGCCAATAAAATGGACAACCTAGAAGGAATTGATGAATTCTTAGAAAGGTACAATCTTCCAAGACTGAATGAGGAAGACACAGAAAATATGAACAGACCAATTACCAGAACTGAAACTGAATCAGCAATTTAAAAATTCCCAACAAAGAAAAGTCCAGGACCTAATGGCTTCACAGGTGAATTCTACCGAACATTGAGAAGAGTTAACACCCATCCTTCTGAAACCATTCCAAAAATTTGCAGAGGAAGGAACACTTCTGAACTCATTCTAGGAGGCCACCATCACCCTGATACCAAAACCAGACAAAGATATTACAAAAAAGAAAACTACAGACCAATACCACTGATGAACATAGATGCAAAAATCCTCAACAAAATACTAGCAAACCGAATCCACTAATAAATTAAAAGGATCATACACCATAATCACGTGGGATTCATCCCAGGGATGCAAGGATTTTTCAATATCTGCAAATCCATCAGTGTGATACACCACATTAACAAACTGAAGAATAAAAACCATATGACCGGGCTTCCCTGGTGGCACAGTGGTTAAGAATCCACCTGCCATTGCAGGGGACACGGATTCGAGCCCTGGTCCAGGAAGATCCCACATGCCGCGAAGCAACTAAGCCCATGTGCCACAACTACTGAACCTGTGCTCTAGAGCCTGTGAGCCACAACTACTGAGCCCGCGTGCTACAACTATTGAAGCCTGTGCATCTAGAGCCCGTGCTCTGCAACAAAAGAGAAGCCACCGCAACGAGAAGCCCGCACACCGCAACAAAGAGTAGCCCCCGCTTGTTGCAACTAGAGAAAGCCCGCACTTTCAACACAGCCAAAAATAAATAAATAAAATAAATTTATTAAAAGAAAAACATATGATCATCTCGATAGATGCAGAAAAAGCTTTTGACAAATTTCAACACACATTTATGATAAAAACTCTCTAGAACGTGGGCACAGAGAGAACATACCTCAACACAATAAAGGCCATATATGACAAACCCACAGCTAACATTATACTCAATGGTGAAAAGCTGAAAGCATTTCCCCTAAGATCAGGAACAAGACAAGGATGTCCACTCTCGCACTTTTATTCAGCATAGTTTTGGAAGTCCTAGTCACGGCAAGCAGAGAAGAAAAAGAAATAAAACGAATCCAAATTGGAAAAGAAGAAGTAAGCTGTCTGCTTTTACAGATGACATGATACTATAAAATCCTAAAGCTGCTACCAGAAAACTACTAGAGCTCATCAATGAATTCGCTAAAGTTTCAGGATATGAAATTAATACACAGAAATCTGCTGCATTTCTACATACTAACAATGAAACATAAGAAAGACACATTAAGCAAACAATCCCATTCACCATTTAGAACTAATAAACGAGTTCAGCATGGTTGCAGGATAAAAGTTAAATATTAAAAAAACCAATTGTATTATTATATACCTGCAATTAACAAACTGAAAATGAAATTAAGAAAACCATTCTGGGGGAATTCTCTGGTGGTCCAGTGGTTAGGACTCTGCAAATCCACTGCAAGGGGGCATAAGTTAGATCCCTGGTTGGGGAACTAAGATCCCTCAAGTCAAGCAGCACAGCCAAAAACAAAATCAAAAACTAAAACAAAAGCAAAAGAAAACCATTCTGTTCACAACAGTCTCAAAAAAATTAAAATATTAATGTAAATTTAACATAAGAAGAGAAAAACTTCTACTCTGAAAGCTACAAAAAATTACTGCAAGAAATTAAAGTATATCTAAATAAATGGAAAACATCCCAAGTCCATGGACTTAACTGTTAAGAAAGCAATTCTCACCAAACTGATCACAGATTCAACACAATACCTATCAGAATCCTAGCTTATTTCTTAGTAGAAATTTTGCAAGCATATGGAATTGTAAAGGACCCAGAATAGCCAAGACAATCATGAAAAATAAGATAATGTTGGAGGACTCATACTTCCCAATTTTAACTCACAGAATGGGAGAATATATCAAAATCAAAATTTAGATAAGAATGTGTATCTAGAATACATAGAACTCTTAAAATTCAATAAAAAAGAGAAATAATCTAAATGAAAACCAGGCCAGGATCTGAATACACATTTCTCCAAGGATAATGCACAACTGGCCAATAAGCACACAGAAAGATGTTCAACATCATAATCATGAGGCAAATGCAAATCAAAATCAAAATGAGATACAAATTCACATCCACTAGAATAGATCCAATGAAAAAGTCAGATAATAAGTGTTGGTGAGTTTGTAGAGAAATTGAAATGCTCATACATTGCTACTGGGAATGTAAAATGGTGCAGCCACTTTGGAAAACAGTCTGACAACTCCTCAAATGATGAAATATAAAGTTATCACATGATCTAGGAATTCCATTCCTGGGTACATACCCAAGACAAATGAAAACATACTGTTCATATAAAAACCTGTACATGAACATAAAAGCATTTATATTTTATAAATATAAAATCATTATTTTATAAAAGCATCACTCATAGTAGCCAAAAGGTGGAAACAACCAAATGTCCATCAACAAACAGATAAACAAAATGTGATACATACATACGATGAAATATTATTGAGCCATTAGAAGGAATAAAATAATGATACAAGCCCGTAACTTGGATGAACCTGAAAACATCATGCTGAGTTAAAAGAAGCCAGTCACAAAAGTCCACACATTAAATGATTCCATTTGTATTAAGGTCTAGAATAGGAAAATTTATAATAGAGACAAAGTAGATCAGTGGTTGACTTAGGGCTTGGGGGGAGGTGCGTGATGAGGAAACAGAGGGGTGATAGCGAAGGGGTATAGGGTTTCTTTCTGAGGTGATAAAAATGTTCTAAAATCAACTGTGTTGATGGTTGCACATATCTGTGAATAGGGTAAAAATCATTAAATGGTACACTTTAAGTGGGAGAATTATATATGTGCATTACATATCAAAAAAGCTGTTGAAAAAATGTTCTATGATCATTTGAAAGGTTTTTTTAAAAAAGCATACAAACATTTATACACATCAACCTCATTATTTCCAGATGTTTCTCTAACGCTTTTTTTTTTTTTTTTAAATTTCATTTCCATGGTCTGTTATGGGCTAAGTATGTGTGTTCAAGCTCCCTAGTGTTCTGTATTATCCATTTCTCCTTGAGGGTCCTCTAGGGCAGCGGTCCACAACTTTTTTGGCACCAGGGACCGGTGTCATGGAAGACAATTTTTCCACAGACGGGGGTGGGGGGTGGGGGGATGGTTCAGGCGGTAACATGAGGAATGGGGAGCAATAGGGAGCTGCAGGTGAAGTTTCGCTCGCTCGCCCGCCACTCACCTCCTCTGTGCAGCCTGGTCTAGAGTATGCTTCTGCAGGTTATGTTTCCATCTTTCTTTTCCAAGCTATGTCTCCTAGACTACCCACTGCAGAGTTGCAATGTTGTTTTTTCATCTTATACATTCTTTTTTGTGTGTGATAAACACAGAAGATTAAATTCACCATCTTAACCAATTTTTAAGCATACAGTTCAGCAGTGTTAAGTATGTTCACACTGTTGCACAACAGATCTCTAGAACATCTTCATCTTGCAACACTGAAACTCTATACCCAATAAACATTAATTTTCCCTCCTTTCTCTCCCCAGCCGCTGGCAGCCACTTTTCTACTTTGTTTCTAAGATTTTCACTATTTCAGATACTTCCTATAGGTGGAATATACAATGTTTATCTTTTTGTGACTGGCTTATTTCACTCAGCACAAGGTCCTTGAGATTCACCTAAGTTATAGCATGTGACAGGATTTTCTTTTTTTTAAGGCTGCATAACATTCTATTGTATATATATCACATTTTTATCCATTTATCCACACATATTTATCCATTCATCTGCTGATGGACATATCTTGATTATTGTGAGTAATGCTGCAATGAACATGGGTGTGCAGATATCTCTGAGATCCTGCTTTGAATTCCTTTGGATATACACCCAGAAGTGGGATTGCTGTATCATATCGTTATTCTATTTTTAATTTTTTAGGAACCTCCATACTGTTTTCCGTAATGGCTGTGCCATTTTATATTTCCACCAACAGTGCACAAGGGTTCCAATTTCTCTGCATCCTTGCCAACAACTGTTATTTTCTGTTCTTTTGATAGTACCCATCCTACTAGGTGTGCAGTAGTATCTCATTGTGGTTTTGATTTGCATTTCTCTGATGATTAGTGATATTAAGCATCTTTTCATATACTTGTCGGCCATTCATAAATACTCCCTGGAGAATTGTCTATTCGAGTCCTTTACCAATTTTTAAATTGGATTTCTTTGTTGTTGAGTTTTAGAAGTTCCATATATAATCTGGATATTCATCACTTATCATGATTTGCAAATACTTTCTCCTATTCCACAGGTTGTCTTTTAACTCTGTTGATTGTATCCTTTGAAGCAGAGTTTTAAATTCTGATATAGTATAATTTATTTATTTTTGCTTTTGTTGCCTATACTTTTGGTGTCATATCCAAGAAATCATTGCCAAATCCAATGTCATGAAGCTTTTCCCCCATGTTTTCTTCTAAGAGTTTTATAATTTTAGCTCTTCTGTTTGGATCTTTGATCCATTTTGAGTTAATTTTGTATATGGTAAAAGGTAATGGTCCAAATTAATTCTTTTGCATGTGGATATCCAGGTTTCCAACACCATCTGTTGAAGAGACTATTCTTTTCCTACTGTGTAGTCTTGGTGCCCTTATGGAAAATCATCCATCTAATACATTCTTGATGTTAGCAGCTGCACGAGGACTATTTTCAAAATACAGTATCCACAGATTAGCTTCTTGACTCCTTTCTTTTCTTATCTGGATACTGTTCTATATTCCTCTAAGACATAAAGTTTGACAGCTAGGTAGTAACGGCTGTGTCCTATACAGTTTTCTTTTATGTTATTAGAGAAAGGGGGCCATGGGTAAACATAAATAGATTTGATCTTGGGTCTTTTTTATTGTAATTTTTAAAAAGTTTGTATTGAGGTTCTTTCTGTCTTTGTCACAGTCATCTGGAATGCCTTAAGCTTTCTGCTGTTTCAGTGTTGAGACATGATACTTCACTTCTAATACTATCAGCCTTGGGTATTTAATTGTAATTTTGTTTCTAAATTGTCAGTATCTTTTCCCAGAAGTAACAATTATCTTACAAATAAATACATACATCCACACAGACAGAGAAGCACTGAAGTGATATGCATAAGAAAGCAAAAAATAAAAAAATGGAACTCTGTTTAAATTGTGAGACTACAGTCTCATCAGAATTAAGTGGAAACACGTAGACACAGGCGTTTGCGTGTGCATGCTCTCTCTCTCTCACACCCCCTACCCCTCTCCCCATTACCTGCAATATCTATTTGCAAGGATTTCTTCTCTTCGGGCCAGCCTTCCTTAGGAACTGTCCTCTTACTGTGGATCTCCTCTTTCTGTTTAGTGGCTTTAGTGTCTGGTAGACTAACAATCTTCGTGTCTTGTAGTTGAGCTGACTGCTCTGAAGCAGCAGCAGCACTGGAACCTAAGAGAGGAAAATCAAGATTCAGACAGGAAGCTGACAAAAATTATTTTAAAATACCTCTCAAGCATCTACTAGTGTGAGAAGATAGTTACGCTGGATAAACAGTGAGATGGATGCAGGACAGGAATAAAGACACAGACGTAGAGAACAGACTTGAGGACACGGGGAGGGGGAAGGGTAAGCTGGGACGAAGTGAGAGAGTGGCATGGACTTATATACACTACCAAATGTAAAATAGATAGCTAGTGGGAAGCAGCCGCATAGCACAGGGAGATCAACTCAGTGCTATGTGACCACCTAGAGGGGTGGGATAGGGAGGGTGGGAGACACAAGAGGGAGGAGATACGGGGATATATGTATATGTATAGCTGATTCACTTTGTTATAAAGCAGAAACTAACACACCATTGTAAAGCAATTATACTCCAATAAAGATGTTTAAAACAAAAAAAAAGTGAGATGGAGGGCTTCCCTGGTGGCATAGTGGTTGAGAGTCTGCCTGCCGATGCAGGGGACACAGGTTCGTGCCCCGGTCCAGGAAGATCCCCTATGCCACAAAGCGGCTGGGCCCATGAGCCATGGCCGCTGAGCCTGCACGTCCGGAGCCTGTGCTCCGCAACGGGAGAGGCCACAACAGTGAGAGGTCCGCGTACCGCAAAAAAAAAAAAAAAAAAAAAAAAGAGATGGAAAGAGAAAAGCATTTTGGGCAAAGGTGACTACATATGAAAAAAATGGAATCAGGAAAGCAACTGAACATCTAAGAAACAGTGCAAGTATATAATTTATTAGATTATAGAATTTGTAAGGAAAAGAGAGAAAAATTAGCATTTGAAAAGTTCTTTGGGAGCCCATTCTACTGTTCTGAAAGACTAGGCTAAAAAATTTAGTTTTCATTCTTTTTTTTTTTTGCGCGGGCTTCTCATTGCGGTGGCTTCTCTTGCTGCGGAGCACAGGAGGGCTCTAACCCGTGTCCCCTGCTTTGGCAGGCGGATTCTTAACCACTGCACCACCAGCGAAGTCCTAGTTTTTATTTTCAAGGGCAATGAAAACTTTTTGATGACGAAATTAACATGATCAAAACTTTTTCTGAAGCATTTGTTTAAAAACAGCAAAAAAGCTGGTAAGTTTTCAAATACAATATTTGCCCAGAATACAATATAACTTCTGAAAAAGAATCAATACACAAAAAAGAGAAGTGGCTAATTATACTCTAAAATATGTTTCTATTTATACTTGTGGCAGACTACCAGCTGTCCTCTGAAATACATTTTCCTTTTCCTCTAAAATAGAACCTGACTTATCTGGGCATACCATAATAGAGATTATATTTCCCAGCCTCCCGAGCAACATAGGTTGGTGTGACCATGTGAATAAGTCTGGCCAATAGGATGGAAGGGGAATGGTACATTTAACTTTTGAGAAGTATTTAAAGGAAGAAATACACTTTTTTCTTTATCCTTTTTTTTTTTTGTGGTACGCAGGCCTCTCACTGCTGTGGCCTCTCCCATTGCGGAGCACAGGCTCCGGACGCACAGGCTCAGCGGCCACGGCTCACCGGCCCAGCCGCTCCGCAGCATGTGGGATCCTCCCGGACCGGGGCACGAATCTGTGTCCCCTGCATCGGCAGGCGGACTCCCAACCACTGCGCCACCAGGGAAGCCCTCTTTTTCCTTTGTTTTCCTTTTTGCTGGCTGGAATACGTGTCTGACAACTACAGCATGAGAATGGAGGCTAAAATGTTGAAGCAAAAGGAGAGAAAGAGCTTTGTTCCCTGATACTCTTTTCTGTCTTCTTTAAGCCAATGTCATTTTGTTTTTGTTTTCATCTCTCAGAGCCAAAACTATCCTAAACGAAACACACTTTTACAGGCATTTTTAATCAGCACAGTCCTACCAAAGTAAATTAACTGGGAAGGTAGTTAGGAAGTAAACAAGCTAAATTCCTGAAGAACAAAGGCCTATATAAAACAATTTTATTAGAGAATTAGCATCTCATGGCAACAAATGTTTTTATCAGTAGAGTTTTTAAAAGTCCATTATGTGAATTTCTGGCAATGCGATTAATTTGTGTATAATATTCATAAAGTTCTCCAAAAATATCTCAAGGAGCTTTAAAAATGCTAGTTTTACCTGCCAGTGTACACCAAAAGTTGCAGCTAACATCCTATTTCACATATGAACAAGATGGAGGGTTGAAGAGAGCAAGAATATATAATATTTTTCTATTTATATTCATTTTAGAAGGTCAGAATAAAACAATAGGCAGATGATTCAGTTCCACTACCTGTAATGTCTTTCTGCAAGGATTCTTTTTCTTCAGATCGAGAAGCCTCGGTCACTGCCCTTTCACTGTAGATCTCCTTTTTCTGGTTTTTGTCTGAGAGGTCCTCATCCCCTGTGGTAAGAACTTGAACTTGAGCATCTGGAATAATGATGTCATTTGATCCCAGGGAGAAGGAAAAGATAACACAAGCAAGTAATCCACCCCTTCCACCCCAAACAAAAACCAAAACAAAAACCTCTTTATATATTAGGAAAAAAAGCATCTCTTAGGCTCAACCATGTAAAAGCTGTGACAGTTTTAAGGACTTTATAACATATGACAGTTTTGGGGGGTTTGGAAAGTTCTCCATATTTTTCTGTGTACAATCACTTTAAACAAAATCTGTTCTTTGCTGTTTTGATGCAACAGTTAAAAAAAAAAAAACCAGATCAGGTATCTTTCAAAGTAGCAAAGTACATCTGAACAAGACTTTTTTTTTGTCACTTAGGGGGCCAATTTTTGTCACTTAGGGGGCAAATTTTGGTATTTCATATAATCCTAGAAAAGCATCTATATCATCTAGATTTTATATATAGTACTTATATAATTCTTTAAAATCTCCTGAGGTTAAATTTGTCTAATGCTTTCTATTTTCTTTCTGTTTTCCTTGGTCATACTTGCTAGAGATTTATCTACCTTATTGGTCTTTTAAAATCAGCTCTTTTCTTTTTTTTTTTTGTGGTACGCGGGCCTCTCACTGTTGTGGCCTCTCCCATTGTGAAGCACAGGCTCCGGACGCGCAGGCTCAGTGGCCATGGCTCACGGGCCCAGCCGCTCCACGGCATGTGGGATCTTCCCAGACTGGGGCACAAACCCATGTCCCCTGCATCGGCAGGTGGACTCTCAACCACTGCGCCACCAGGGAAGCTTTCTTTTCTTTTTTATTGTATGAGAAAACGCAAGTGCAAAATAATAATGTTGGTAAATAAATTAAAAATCACCAATACAACAACTAGGATACAGTTATCAAGCAGTTAATACGGTTATATGTTTTTTACAATGGATTGACAAGAGATTCATTTCCTATCTCTAAGAATGAATATTTTTCAACAAAGCAGTCAGAAAGGCAATAGAGATTACGAAAAACAACATAATGAACACCAATGTGTCTACTGTAGAGCTTAAGAAATAAGATAAAACATTACAGATATAATGATATAATGATAATGATACCCTGTGTAAAGCCTCAATGATACCATTCTCTCTTTTCAGTAGCAACCTTAAGCTCAATTTAGAGTTCGTCAATCTCAAGGATGTTCTTGAACATTTTACTATACAGTGCTGCATGTATTAGTCAACAATGTACTGGATGGTTTTGCGTGTCTTTAAACTTTATATAAAGGGTATAATACTCTGTGTACCTTTAAATAACTTGCCTTTTACACTCAGTATTACGACTGGGGGATTTACTCATAGTGACTCTAATTAACTCATTCTCAGTGTTATGTAGAATTCTATGGAATTAATATATCAATTTTCACCTGTTTGTAAACTTTAGGCTATTTCTAATTTTTTTTTTTAGAATCTCTAATTTTTTAATACTGAAAAGCATTACAATGAACATTACTATAAAATTTCTTTGTAGGTTGTATGAGTTTCAAATATCTTCTCTCAGTCTGTGTCTTGTCTTTGAATTATTTATGATGTCTTTCGGTGCACAAAATTTTTCATTTTAATAATACCACTTATTTTCTTTTTCCTTCACGGTCTGTGCTTTGTGTGTCTTATTTAAGAAATCATTCTTTCATGGTCAAAGGTCATCTGAATTCTAAAAGCTTAAAGTTTTCTTTTTACATTTATTATCATTTGGACTACATTTTTGTTTAATGTGCAGCAGGGATCTATCTGATTTTATTTTTTCTTACATATATAATCAATGGTCCAAACACTATTGAATAGTTCACCCTTTCTCCAGGATTGTTATGTCATCTGTATCATATATTAGTTTCCACATTCATGGGTGTGTTTCTGGGTCAACATGTTGTTCCACTTTTCTTTGTTTATTCCTTTGCAAGTGAGGTCTTAAACATATATATTATATATATATATAAATTATATATAAATTTTATATATGTGTACACACACACACACACACACACACACACACACACACACGTCTTTTGATGTCTGGTATAGCAAGTTCCCTTACCTTATTCTTTAAATATACTTCTTGAATTTCCAAAAAATTTTGGAATCAGCCTGTCAAGTTCTATGAAAAAATCTACTGGAATTTTGAGTAGCAATTCATTGAATTTATTTAAGTCTTCCTTAATATATTTCAATGAAGCTTTATCATTTTCTCTAGTTTTTCATGTCCTTTGTTAGATTCATTTCTAAGTACTTATTTTTGTTGTTTTTTAAAAAAGTATCTTAAAAAATCTTTTGCATTATGTATCAGAAGACATGTATCAAAAAGTGCACAGAGAACTCAGTTAATTGTTAAAAAGTGAACATGTACCCAGGTAAAAAAAAAAAAAATCTGCCTATATAACCCTATATGCTCTCCCCTCATTCTTTCAATCTCCCTCAGGCTGAGCATAACACCCCATTTTAAATGCAACAAATTACTTATATATCTGAACTTTATATAAATGGAATAATACAGCACATAGCCTTTATGTCTTGCTTTCTTCTCTTACATTATATTTGTCAGATTCGTTAAGTGTTAAAACATATATTTGTCTTTTACTCAGTCTCATTTACTGGTTACTATTCAACAGTGTTAATATGGTACAATTCATTCATACTACTGGAAAAATAATGGCATAATAAATATAAAAATAATGGCATCAGGGTAATTGCCAGTTTGGAGCTATTACAAAAACTGCTGTAAAGAATATTCATGTGGCAGAGGAGACACCGCCGCAGTTGCCGCCACCTCCAGGATTTCTGGTTCTTTTCTCTTCGCCTTAAATTCGGGTGTCTTTTATGAATAATCAAAAGCAGCAAAAGGCAACGCTATCAGGCCAGCATTTTAAAACCAGAAAAAGAGATGAAAAAGAGAGGTTTGACCCTACTCAGTTTCAAGACTGTATTATTCAAGGCTTAACTGAAACTGGTACTGATTTGGAAGCAGTAGCAAAGTTTCTTGATGCTTCTGGAGCAAAACTTGATTATCGCCGATATGCAGAAACACTCTTTGACATTCTGGTGGCCGGTGGAATGCTGGCCCCAGGTGGTACACTGGCAGATGACATGATGCGTACAGATGTTAGTGTGTTTGCAAGCACAAGAGGACCTAGAGACCATGCAAGCATTTGCTCAGGTTTTTAACAAGTTAATCAGGTGCTACAAATACCTGGAGAAAAGTTTTGAAGATGGAAGTTAAAAAGCTGCTGCTGTTCTTAAAGGGTTTTTCAGAGTCGGAGAGGAACAAGCTGGCTATGTTGACTGGTGTTCTTCTGGCTAATGGAACACTTAATGCATCCATTCTTAATAGCCTTTATCATGAGAATTTGGTTAAAGAAGGGGTTTCAGCAGCTTTTGCTGTAAAGCTCTTTAAATCATGGATAAATGAAAAAGGTATCAATGCAGTAGCTCCAAGTCTTCGGAAAGTGAGCATGGATAACAGACTGATGGAACTTTTTCCTGCCAATAACCAAAGCGTTGAACACTTCACAAAGTATTTTACTGAGGCAGGCTTGAAAGAGCTTTCACAGTATGTTTGGAATCAGCAAACCATAGGAGCTCGTAAGGAACTCCAGAAAGAACTTCAAGAACAGATGTCCCGTGGTGATCCATTTAAGGATACAATTTTGTATGTCAAGGAGGAGATGAAGAAAAACAACATCCCAGAACCAGCTGTCACTGGAATAGTATGGTCCAGTGTAATGAGCACCGTGGAATGGAACAAAAAAGAGGAGCTTGTAGCAGAGCAAGCCATCAAGCACTTGAAGCAATACAGCCCTCTACTTGCTGCCTTTACAACTCAAGGTCAGTCTGCGCTGATTCTGTTACTGAAGATTCAGGAGTACTGCTATGACAACATTCATTTCATGAAAGCCTCCCAGAAAATAGTGGTGCTTTTTTATAAAGCTGAAGTTCTGAGTGAAGAACCCATTCTGAAGTGGTATAAAGATGCACATGTTGCCAAGGGGAAAAGTGTCTTCCTTGAACAAATGAAAAAGTTTGTAGAGCGGCTCAAAAATGCTGAAGAAGAATCTGAGTCTGAAGCTGAAGGAGGTGACTGAATTTGAAACTACACCCTCAGTAAAGCAAACAGGAGTTGTAGATAAAATATCATGTCTCCTGTGTCCTGGTTCTTACATCTTCCTACCTCCCTATATCAAGCACGATATAAGGGCTTTCATGGCAAATTTTAACTGTTTCTACGGTTACTGGAAATGTTGGATTTAGTTTCTGAAACCATGTTTTAAGTAGCTACAGGAGCTACAGATTTGAACTTAATGTTGCATTAGTCTTTTCACTTATCTTCTACCTCCTGTATTTTCTACTGTAATAATGTAATTTAAGGCCTTCCACAATGAACAGTTCACTTTTCCCCTGGGTTTTCTATATCAACAGTTTTCAAGATATGATTTGGTTAAAAATAATTTGTTATAAAAATTGTTTGCAAATTAAACTGTAAAAGTAAAAAAAAAAAAAAAGAATATTCATGTATGTCTTGGTGCTCACGCACATCCTTTCCTGTGGAGTATATAGTTAGGAACAGAACTGCTCTGTTATGCTTTTGTGTAACTTAGTAGATAATGGCAAATTGCTTTCCAAGGTCACTCTACCAATTTACATTCTTACCAGCAGTGAATAAGTACTGTTTGTTCTATATTCTTACCAACACAGTATTAACTTTTTCATTTCAGCCATTTTAATGGGTATGCAGAGATATCTTACTGTGGTCTTAATTTGCAATTCCCTGTTGATGAATTAAGTTGAATATTTTGCATACGTTCATTGGCTACTGGATAGTCTCTTTTATAAAAAGTACCTATTCAAGCCTTCTGTCCTTTTTAAAAATTGGATTGCCTAACTTTTTCATACTATTTGTATGAGTTCTTTTTATATTCTGGATAGAAGTCCTTTATGAGATATGTATTGCAAATATCTTCCCCACTCTGTGGCTTGCCTTTTACTCTTTTATTTGGTGTTTAATTAATAGAATCCCTTAATTTAATGTGGCATATCTGTCAGTTTTTTTTTTTATGGCTACTATTTTTTGGGGGTGGGGATCCAATTTAATAAATGTTTTCCCATTCCAAGATTGTGAGGACATACTCCTCTGTATTTTCTTGCAGAAGACTGACCTATCCATCTATCTATGCCTTTCATATTTAAATCTGAAGTATAAAGAATTGATTTTGGTGTACAGTGTAATGTAGGGGGGGTCATAGTTCTATTTTTTTCCTAACATCCAATCTACCTAACATCATTTTACTGAAAAGATCATCTTTTCCCCCACCATACTGCAGTGGTACCTTTACTGTAAATCAGGTGTCCATATATGTGAATCTGGAGTATTCTCTTCTATGGTCAGCCTATTTATTCTTGTGCCAACATCACACTGTCTTAATTACTAAAGTTTCATAATAAGTTTTGATACTTGGTAGTGTAAACCTTCTAGAATCTTTTTCAATTTTTTATTATTTGTATTTAAGGGTGTAACGTTACCCCTAATCACTTTGGCTATCTTCTATACATTTTGATAGCAGAATTTTATTATTATTTAGTTTTAAATATATTGTAACTTCCAGTATGACTTTAACTTCTGAGTTACTTAGAATTACATTTTTAAATTTTCAAATACATGTTTATTATATTAGTATATATATATAATATTTACATATTAGGTATATTAGTTTCCTAGGGCTGCCACAATAAATTACTACAAACTGAGTGGCTTAAAACAAAATAAATTTATTCTCCCACAGATCTGGAGTTTAGAAGTCGAAATCAAAGTGTCAGCAGGAACATGGTCTCTCAAAAGTCTATCTGGGAGAATCTTTCCTTGTCTCTTCCAGCTTCTAGTGACCCCTAGTGCTCCTGGCTTCGGACAGCATAATTCCAATCTCTGCTCCTGTCTTCACATGGCCTCCTCTCCTCTTTTTATAAGTACACTAATCATTGCATTTAAGGCCCACCCTACATCCAGGATGATATAACCTAGAGATCTTTAACTAATGACATTTGCAAAGACCCTATGTCCAAATAACATCACATTCTGAAGTTTCCTGTGGACATGAATTTTGGGGGGATTACTACTTAACCCCTAAAACAGATTTTTGTTTCATTTTGTTATTCCATGTTTTTATTGTTGAGTTCTACTTTAGCTACACTGTAGTCAAAGAAGCTGTTCTGTTTGAACATCAATTCTTCAAAACCAACAGCTTCATCAATTTTTCTAAGTGTTCCGTGTGTTCTTAAAAAAATGAAAAGTTCTCTATAGTAAGTCAAACTTTTAAATTCCATTTTTAAATCTTGTCTACTTTAATTTTCTTTCCTGGTCTCTCACTTTCTGATAGATATGTATTGTTGGGTTTACCTATATTTTCCTGTCATTTTTCCTGCATACAAGTTTGAGTAAAAGAAAATAAACTCAAATTTTATCTTATTGGTATATTTGAGACTTTTGTTATTATGAGGTAAACTCATAATATATATTAATATTTTTTGGCCTGGAATTTTATTTTGTCAATATTAACATTGCTCATTAGCTTTATTTTAGTTAGTATTTGCCAAATATATCATTTTCCATCTCTTCCATGTTTTGGGAGGTAAGGCAAAATAAACTGTAATCTAATCAAAAGAACATACACAAATGGTTTTGAAAGTCAAATAGTTCCAGTAAACTTATAACAGAAATCAACAGTTTTCAAATACCACCAATTTATTTAGCCATTTCTTCTAGTATCACTATCCTTGTTTCCAAATAACATGCCTTTATATTGCTGTATCCTTTTTAGTTCCAGAAATTATTTTTTTATTTCCTTCTATGATCAACATGGATTTACCTTTTATAGAACTTTCCTGTCACACCCATATTCCCTCAATCTATCTTCTGAAAAGTTTTAGCCCTATATTAATGTTCATTGTTTATATATTATGTAAATTGTAGTCATGATGATTAAATCAATATTCAGTGATTGTGTTATGTTTCTATTATTCAGTTAAACCAACTAGTATACTGTAATCACATTTATTTTCTTTTACAAAGTTTTGCTTTTACTGAGGAGTTAATAATTGCCTATTTTTGCATTTGCTATGTTTCTATATACCAATCCCTACATCATCCTCATAAATGTAAATAGAATTGAAAATCTCTTCTAAATACAGTCAACTACATAAGGTATTCTATCAACTCGACCTTTTTCTTACAGTCCTCAATCTGAACTTGTTCTAGATCTTCTGTACCACTGCTGCAATGGCAATTCCTTTCCCCCCTCTTCTATGGTGGCCCCATTTCCTCCATCCCATGTTTTCCTTTAAAAAAAATTAAATCTACTCCTTCATTTTATTTAGTGAAATAATTTTCCCTCAGAATTTCAAGGCATTACTCCTTTGGTTTCTAGTTCCATGTATTATTTTTGAAAAGCTTAATGTCAGTCTAATTTGCATTTCTTTATATGGTACCTGTTTTCTTTCTGGAAGCTTTCAGAATCTCTTTCCTTGCCAGTGTTTCAAAATTTCAAGGTCATGTGCCTTGGTGTGGATTTTTATGTACATGACAATTCCTATTAGCATGGAAATTCATATCCTTCAGTTTTGGAATTTATTCCTATACTAGTCCTTTGAGTTCTTCTTTTCTATCTTCTCTACTATCTCTATGGAACATCTGTTTTTGATGTTAACCCTCTGGGGCCAATCTTGAATTTTTTTTCATTTTCCCTTCTTTTTATGTTGTTTCCTAACAGATTTCCTCACTTTTATATTCCAATCCTTCTACTGAGATTTTTACTTCTGATATATTTAATGGGTTCACTTAGCTATTATACAGAAGTCACTATTCAATTTTCCCCAGCAAGTATCTTCCCCCTATTCTTCTAAATCCTTTAAAGTGAGAGGCTCTGAGGCTGGGCTTCTCCAAACGGTGAAATAAGAGGACTTCTCCTTAGGATGTTAAGTCTGGAAATAGACCAACAATAATAGTAGCAGTGGACCCACATAACAAGTGGGAAGTTATAGGGGTCCCTCAGTGAACAAAGCCCAACTTATTTCACACACATCATCCTTACCAAATGCAAACTAGAGGTGAGTTATATTTGGTAAGTTCATTGTGCAGACTTCTGATGGAGTTCCCTTAGTCTATCACTTTGTTCCCTGCTAATTTTTCTATATCCACCTCCTTCTCAATTGTCTGACAGTGGGATCACAGGGTTATCTATATGTACCAAATTACCACTAATATATAGCTTGTATATGAGAGTTTTCATTTATGAACTACATTTTGCAAAAATATTTGCCTTTCTATTTACTTGGCAGCCTCAACGTTAACTGGCAGATGTACTTCTTTTATCTTATTTCAAAAGACTTCAAAATGCTTTTCAGTGCAACAAAAAGTTATCTGGAAGAATAAATGTGTGCACTTTAGCAAGCAGCCTTTCATTCGGTTTCCTCATTAAAGCATTAACAACATCACATGAAGTCATTAACACTATGCCAAAACTGGAACATAGAGCCAGCCTATGTTTGAATACTGCCCCGGGATCAGTAGGTCCTATTTGCCTAATAGCTATGCACAGGAATAAAAAACTGTAAATGCAACAAAGCAACACATGCAAGTATACATGTAGAAATTTCAGTGGCTCCTGGAATTTTTATTTAATAAATACTATTGTGCATCAGTTAAAGAAGCACAATGTCAGGGATGCAAAGGAAAAACAATCATGCAGATTCCTAAAGATTAAAAGCTTTTATAAAACAGTGGGACCTATATCTGGGGGCAAGGATGAAAATTCAAATACCCACAGTCACCAGACTGACAAGGTAGATGTATGAAGTGGATTGAGTCCGAGACTCGTGGGGACTGAAGCAAACAGGAGAATGTATGTCCTCTCTGCAGAGGACAACCATGCCTCAGGGTCAACTGATAACTGCCATGGAGGAATACAAGTTGAGTGCCACTACATATTCTGACTTCTCAAGGGAAGCCCCAAATCTTATTTTTAGATGTTGGCAGCAAAATTTTTAAAAATTTAAAACACCATGTGAGCCATACACTTTCCTGCAGAATCTAACCTATGAGACATTAGTTTGTACCATCTGACAGATAAATTCATGAGGCATTTTAATCAAGATTTTCTATGAATTTTAGTCTTTAAAACATACTTAAATGGATACTATTTCATTTCAAAAGTTGCAATATGTTTCCCATAGTGAAAATAAAGTCTACAGTTTTCAAAAATCTAAAGCATTTAAAAAGATTTTATATTTTCCTTCTTGTACATATCCAATAAAACAGCTAGGAGAAAAGTTTCCACTAACAAAGCAGAAAAAAAAGAAAGCCTGAACAATACTCTCATTTAAGATGAACAGGGAAAAAAAAGGCCACAGAGGGCTTCCCTGGTGGCACAGTGGTTGAGAATCTGCCTGCCAATGCAGGGGACACGGGTTCGAGCCCTGGTCTGGGAAGATCCCACATGCCGCGGAGCAACTGGGCCCGTGAGCCACAACTACTGAGCCTGTGCATCTGGAGCCTGTGCTCCGCAACAAGAGAGGTCGCGATACTGAGAGGCCCATGCACCGCAATGAAGAGTGCCCCCACTCGCCGCAACTAGAGAAAGCCCTCGCACAGAAACGAAGACCAACACAGCCAAAAATAAAGAAAGAAAGAAAGAAAGAAAGAAAGAAAGAAAGAAAGAAAGAAGTTCCTTTTTAAAAAAAAAAAGGCCACAGAATACACAAAGCCAATCCAGTCACCTGCATTATCTTTCTGAAAGGGTTTTTTCCCCATTGACAAGGATGCCTTAGTTACCACCCTCTTACTGTAGATTCCCTCTTTATGTTTAATGTTAACAGTGTCTGCCAGGTCATCATCCCTTGTGCCTAGCACCTGAGCCGGGAAGTCTGGAGCAATGGCATCATTGGATCCTACAGAAAAATGGAAAAGTAGTACAGTTAACACAAGTACAGATTGAAGAAAGACAAAAAATTTACCTCTTAAACCACTTCTATAAAAAAGGCACTACCAAAAAAAAAAAAAAAAGGCACTACCATGGGAGTGTTACAGGGTAATCAGAAGGAGACATCAGTCAAACTGAAGCTGTCAGAAATGTACAATATTGCAACAATATACTGGAGAAGCAAATGACATAAGAGGAGACATATAAATTAGAAGGGAGACAATTTCTGGCTCAGGAACATTTTCAGAGGAGGAGAAAATAGTTTGTACCTTGGAAAATAAGTAGGCTTTTTGAAATATGGAGAGGAAGAAACAAAGGTATTTTAGGTAGAGGTTACAGCATTAGCAAAGACCAGGAAGCAGGAAAACAGATTAAACAAAAAAATCAGATACTTTTGTGGTCAGACTGTATTATGGACTACATTAAAGACAGTGGTGGGAGATATTAAAAATTGTTTGGGGTCTTCCCTGGTGGCACAGTGGTTGAGAGTCCGCCTGCCGATGCAGGGGACATGGGTTCGTGCCCCGGTCCGGGAAGATCCCACATGCCGCGGAGCGGCTGGGCCCGTGAGCCATGGCCGCTGAGCCTGCGCGTCCGGAGCCTGTGCTCCGCAACGGGAGAGGCCACAACAGTGAGAGGCCCGCGTACCACAAAAAAATAAAAATAAAAAATTGTTTGGGACAAAATTCAGCAGGGCATGGAATCCCAAGCTATAGGGGTAAAGAGTGTAAATTTTACCGTACATGAAATGCAACATCATTAAGGATTTTTTAATAAAGGGAACTGCAATCAGTTACATTTTAGGAAGCTTAATCTGACAATAATACAAAAGACAAAACATTGTAAGGAAAATTTTATGTGATAAAGTAAATACAAGATTTGAAAGTAACTTTATTTTCTTTAAAATATATTTCAATATTCTTAAAACCACTAATATAGGAACTGATAAGAGAAGTTTATCCATGTCACATATAAGAGGCAAAAGAACATCTCTGGATGTACAAGAGTTTATAGTAACTATAGAATTATCTTCCACAAAGATGCTTTTCTTTCTTAACTGGTACTCCATACTTCATGCATTTTCTAAGCACCTAAAATGTGTATGGCAATAAAAGCTGGGTAAGTATCAGTTCATTTGTACAGTATAAATATAAATAAGTCATGAGTTATATTTCAGGACAGATTGCAAGGATCCTATTAAGCCTTCCGGGTCATATGTACACTGAGCTTTTCTTTGCTTCCGTGGCATCACGTTCTTTTATTTGCTCCCTACCTCTCTGGTAAATCCTTAGTGTCCTTTCTTCCACCAAATCTCTCAATGCTGCAGTTCCTCAAGGGGTCAGAACTGGGTTCTCTTCTCTTCCTGGATGAACTCATTGATCATCAATATATGGAACACTACATGTGGATGACCAACAAATATATATATCTAGCTGGAACCTGTTTTCTGAGCTTCAGATTCTAGCATTCAGGACACAGCTAGCCTCTAAAGCATTTGGAGGAAAAATTAGAAAAAGATGTCCCTTCCTCATAAAAAAAATTTTATTTTATATATTATGATACAACACAAACAACTATACGTGAGGGTCTCTTCACCACCTCCCTTTATTCTCCAAAAGAGGTGATTATGTCAGGTTCAGAGTTAGGTAAGGAAGAATAATTAAGTTCCTGAGAGCAGTGCATGGATGTACAAGAGAATCAACCTCCTTGGAGCTGAGAGGCAGTTGAAAGAGAGTGTAGCCACACATATGTGTATATGCCATTGAATGTATGTGTACTTATTTTCCTGCATCTGTGCACAGCTGCAGAATGTGTGAAGATTTACGTTTCAGGCAGGAAGAGAGTTAACATTATTGCTCCAGAACTCTAACAGGAGATTTGGAATCTTCACACCTGGGTGTTTTCATAAAAAATGGCATATGTTTATGACGTGAACAGAGCCACCTTCTAGATAGTGCCCTTGCATACAAACTCAACTGTAAACATTCAATTTACATTTAATTGCAGGTTTAACATCTCTACATGGATGTGGAACAGAAATCTCATTTTTAACATGTCCAAAGCAGATATTTTAACCATCTTCTCCAAATCTGCTTCTTCCTCAGGCTTCTCCATCTCAGTAAATGGCACCTTTATTTACCCAGTTGCTTATTCTAGAAAACTAGAACTCATTTTTTTTTCACCTCCTTCTCCCTTACTCTCCATATTCTACTACCAAGTCCAGGAAGAACTATTTCCTAAAAATAAGTTGAATGTGTCCACTTCTCTCCATCTCTGTCATCATCACTCTAATCCTAGGTGCTACCACTTCTGACACTAATTACTGCAACAGCCTTCAGCTAACTGGTATCCTCACTTCTACTTCTTGACCCTCCCTTCACCTGGGCTCCTTGCCTTTCCATCCACAAGCTATTCTCCATATAGCAGGCTGAAAAAAATTTACAAATGTAAATCAAACCACAGTTGCCTACTAGAAGAAAGTTCAAATGCCTTAATATGGTTTACACAACCCTGGATCATCTTGAACCTACCTATCTTTAACCCTATCTAGCCACAGCTCTGCTCTACCCACACTGCCTTCTTCTCACTTGTCAAATGCATCAAACTTTCCGGTTTCTGGAGCTCCTCCCATTCTGTTCCCTTCCACCAGAACACTCTCACTCCCCACTCTCTGCCTGCCTAACTTACCTATATCCTCTAGATCTCAGCTCAAAAGTTTCTTCTTTGGAAAGGCCTTCAAGGGCTCCTAAAACTAAACTGGATCCTTTTACTCTCTTAAAACTCTTCTTTATTTTCCTAACTCGTCATTTGTAATTATGTACTTATTTGTATCTATTTGTTAATATGTGTCTCTCCACTTGAACATGATCATATGGGGCATGTTTATTTTGCACAGCGGTATAAATGTAGCACCTAGCACAGTATCTGCCAGAAACACGGTAAGAACATTAATACTTTTTTGGTTGAAGAAAAAATGAACATAAGCTGAAAGTTTCTGTGACCTTAAAAAAAAAATAACCTGGTCATTGCAGAAAATTCAGAAAAGTAAGCAGAAAACAAACAAACCAAAAAACTCGACCATACTTTGGTTATAGATCCTTCTAAATGAATATATAGTGGGATCAAAATGTATATACTTTCAGTATCTTTTTTTCCCACCCAAATAGAGATATATTTTATTTAAATGGAATTTAAAGTCAGCATATAAAGTGAAAAAACATGCAGGGTCAAAATCATCCTTGAAGGTTGAAATTGATATCTTGTCTGCTCAATAAATCCATCAGAGTCCACTTTTTCCCCCTGGCTTGTAACAAATCACTGTGCCTGCATCTAAGCACCTGATGAAGTACCTGACTTGTGTTTAGAGACCACATTGTACTAAAAACACTTAAACTCTAGAATCATACTCAGGGAAGCAAGTTAAAAGATGCTTAAACTATAAAAGTCAAATGTTGACAATGAACTTCGAGAACTGAGGTTTCCCACCTCTCATTTCAAACTCTCTCATGATAATATGCTGATAAGAGTGTGGAGGGTACGACACACTTGTACTTTTAAGATTCATTCTCCTCTTCTCTTTTTGTTAAATACGTGTAATTGAACTTTTTTAAATGCATGTGTGACATAATGCCAACGTACGCCAAAATTACTCATCATAGTTAAAGATATTTCATCGTAATCCATTCATCTGACTTATTTATGCTATCTTAAGTTTCTTGTTTCCTGTATTTTTTTGGCTGCGTTGGGTCTTTGTTGCTGTGTGTGGGCTTTCTCTAGTTGCGGCAAGCAGGGGCTACTCTTCCTTGTGGTGCGCGGGCTTCTCATTGCAGTGGCTTCTCTTGTTGCGGAGCATGGGCTCTAGGCTCGCGGGCTTCAGTAGTCGTGGCATGAGGGCTCAGTAGCTGTGGTGCATGGACTTAGCTACTCCATGGCATGTGGGATCTTCCTGGACCAGGGCTTGAACCCGTGTTCCTTGCGATGGCAGGCAGATTCTTAACCACTGAGCCACCATGGAAGCCCCTCTTGTTTCCTGTTCTTGTTCTATGTTATTTTGCTAATTTTATATACTCAACAATAATTTGGAAGACAGATATCTAGTTTTAAAATTCTTTTAGAGGTTTTTTTTTTGGTAGCTTTTTTCCATTGTAAAATATACATAAAATTTACTATTTTAAATATTTTTAAGTATACAAGTTAAGGCATTAAGTATATTCACATTGTTGTGCAATCATCACACCATCAATCTCCAGAATTAACTCATTTTCCCAAATGGAAACTCTGTACCTTTTAAGC